>NC_134405.1:240718895-241018895 GCF_038048845.1 Mixophyes fleayi | reverse complement strand
AAAGAATTTTTGACGAACCTGGTCGTGTTGTCTCTGCGGCTTCCAGTATTTTCTGGCTACGCCAAGGATCTCGGTCTGTAGCTCAGTACGTCATCCAATTTCGGATTCTTGCCTCCGCGCTCCAATGGAACACTGAGGCGCTGATAGCTGCCTTCTGGCAGGGGCTTGCCGACAAGATTGAAGACGCACTGACCTCACAAGAGTTACCTTCTTCCTTGGACGATTTGATTTCTCTATGCCATCGTGTAGACATGAGGTTTCGTGAGAGAGATTCCGAAAGAGTAATTTCCTCCAAAGCGCCTGTTCGCTCAGTATCCCAAGTTCGCCATCTTCCGCCTTCAGTAGAACCCATGGAGGTAGGACGCTCTAAACTAACATCTGAAGAGAGGGAGCGACGAGTGAAGAATAGACTCTGTATCTATTGCGCTGACTCTACTCACATGCTGAACTCATGCCCTAGAAGGTCGGGAAATGCCAGGCCCTAACCAGTTCTGGAGAGGTAAGGTTAGGGTCCCTGGAGTCCTCTCCAAATTCTATGGATGCTAAAATCTGTGCTTTTGATGTTACCGTTTCCTTTGCCACCAAATCGTTTTTGTCTCAAGCACTTCTGGATTCTGGAGCTGCCGGAAACTTTATATCTAGCTCTCTAGTGAATTAATGGTCCCTACCAGTGATTCCTTTAAAAGCACCTGTAGCGGTCACCGCTATCGATGGTTCACGCATAATTAATGGACTCATCACTCAATGTACGGCTCCATTGACCCTTCAAATTGGAGTCTTACACCAAGAGAAAATTTCCTTGTTGGTCCTTCCTGTTACCACCAGTCCCATCGTACTTGGCCTTCCATGGCTTCAACTTCATTCGCCTCAGATGGACTGGAACACTCCAAGTCACTTCCTGGGGTCCGGATTGTCATCATAGATGTTTGTCTCAAGTCGTTCCATTCAAAATAATTCAGTCTTCCATTACACCCTGCCCACCGGGTCTTCCACCACAGTATGCTTCCTTCGCGGATGTGTTCGATAAGATCCAGTCTGAACGCCTTCCTGCTCATCGGGCGTGGGATTGTCCGATTGACTTACACCCTGGCAAGAACCCTCCTAGGGGTCGTGTGTATCCACTCTCGCTACCAGAAACTCAAGCAACTTCTGAGTATATCTGTCAGGGGCACTAGGAGTCTTTACCCAGGATATCACCAGATGATGGACTTACCAGAGTAGTATAGTTGGTAATATGGTACTCTGGTAGCAGGGTGACAACGGAACAGGAGAAACAGCAGATGGTGAGAGAATGCTCGAGGAAAGTCTATGACTAGCAGCACTTATAATGGGTAGATGACTGTACACGAGGAACTAGATGGACAAGGAAATGTGAGGATAGTCAGTGGTCTGCGTACAGCAAGTTGTACCACTGCTATAGTGAGGAGGAATGTCCAGGAGTAGCGAGGAGGTGGTGAGAGTCAGCGGTCTGCGTATAGCAAGTTGTACCGCTGTCTGGGTGAAGGAATGGAATCCAGGTGAAGGTATCCGGGGAGTCAGTGGTCTGCGTTAGCAAGTTGTACCACTGCTATGTGAGAGGATACTTGAAACTGGTGTCACAGGAAACAGGAGTCAGTGGTCTGCATATAGCAAGTTGTACCACTGCAATATATATGTGAGGAGGGGCACGAGGAGATGAATGCAATGCAGAGTATACACGGGCACACAGAACTTGATCCCACGATGATATCCACAATACAATGATAACTGAGCAGCACTGCTACATATACAAAGTCACAATAACTATCCAGACAATAGTGAACAAAGTCAATGGTAGCAATAGTCTCAGTGGATAGGAGACTCCGGAGGAGAACACAACTCAGTCCAGCTAGATATGCAATACACAAGCAAAGTCAATGAGAAGTATGCATACCGCGGTTCAGGAGAGCAGGCTGTCAGAGAGACGTGCAGAGATACCTGAACGGCTGAAGGCCGGCGGAGAAGAGACCACTGGAAGGTGGAAGCGGTAATCAGGTTGGTGCAGCGCACGGCAGGTAAACCAGCATGAACGAGGCAATACTCTGGAAGCAGTAGTAAGAAGAACTGGAACGTGAAGAACACGGGAGAGTTGATATCCAGTAGCAGAGATGAGAGCAGCGGATCGCTGACCCGATGAACACAGGAGAGTTGAAGTGAGCAGGAACTCTGTAGAAGCACGGAGGCAGCGGATAGGAATCAGCTGGCTGCAGACACGATGAACACAGGAGAGTTGAAGTGAGCAGGAACTCTGTAGAAGCAACGGAGGCAGCGGATAGGAATCAGCTGGCTGCAGACACGATGAACACGGGAGAGTTGAAGTGAGCAGGGACTCTGTAGAAGCACGGAGGCAGCGAATAGGAATCAGCTGGCTGCAGACACGATGAACACAGGAGAGTTGAAGTGGTCTGGAAACCACAAACGAATAACAGGAATCAGCAGGAGCTGAATACACGAGGAAACACAGGAACACCTTCAGAGGCTCATGGGGAATGAGACTCCAAGATCAGGCAACGAGGTATTGACCACAGGTGCTTTAAATAGGGAGTGTTGCCTGATCAGCCAATAAACTAAAAGCAACAGGTACTGAAGGCTTGAAAGGGCTGCACATGCGCAGACCCTCAGGATGGTGGACGGCCACGGTTCCTGAATACACGAGAAGTATCACTCACAGTCCGGTGAGTGACAATATCAAGGAGAACCTCCAGCGAGGATTTATCCGACCTTCCACTTCTTCCACTGGAGCGGGGTTCTTTTTTGTGAAGAAGAAGGATGGATCATTACGACCCTGTATAGATTATCGTGGTCTCAATGCCATTACTATCAAAAATCGGTACTGTCACGATCTGCCTACAGCTTATGCATTACATGCTGCCTTGCATGGCAGTTCCTGCCTTTTTGTCCTTATTATCGTATTTGTATTGGCAGTACCTCCATTCACCAGAGGTGCTGCTATTGTGCCTTATTGTGTGCATTAGGGGTTAACCTTCATGTTCACCAATTATCCCATGCACCTGGGTGTGGTTTTCCCTTTATATACCTGTCACTCCCAGCACACATTGCTGGTTATTGTTGTCCCATCATGTGATGTCATATCCTTGTTGCAATCTGTGGATTCTTCCTCCTGCCTTGCTCCTCTGGTTCATGCCTGCTTGGAACCTGTTCATACCTCCTGCTTCCCTGCATTAGCTGTTTACCTGCTGGTTTCTGAACATTCGTATTATTTCCTGCATCAGCTTGCACCTGGTATTTACTACTGCTCTCGATTACCTGCTGTTTATACTTTTCTGCAAATAAACAGAGTATTTTCACCATATTCGTGACTCCTAGCTGTACTCCTGTTTGTAACCGTGACAGGTACCCTATTCCACTAATTACCGAGCTTTTTGATTGCATTAAGGGAGCCCGAATTTTCACCAAACTTGATCTTCAAGGCGCCTATAATTTAATCCGGATTAAGTCTGGAGACGAATGGAAGACAGCTTTTAACACCAGGGATGGTCACAATGAATATCTAGTTATGCCCTTTGGGTTGTGTAACGCCCCCGCTGTCTTCCAGGGTTTCATGAATGAGATCTTTCGGGACTTGTTGTATGTCTGTGTCGTCGTCTACCTGGACGACATATTAATCTTTTCTCAGGATCTGCCCACTCATCATCAACATGTGGCAGAGGTCCTCTCCAGACTCCGGAGAAACTCTTTATTCTGCAAGTTAGAAAAATGTTCCTTTGAGCTATCCCAGATTCCATTCTTAGGATATATTGTGTCCGGAGTTGGTCTAAAGATGGATCCTGAAAAGGTGAACGCTGTACTACGTTGGCCCCATCCAACTACTCTCAGAGCAATCCAACGCTTTTTAGGTTTTGCAAACTACTACAGACGTTTCATTCAAGGTTTTTCCTCCATCGCTTCTCCCATAGTGGCTCTGACTCGGAAGGGTGCTAACACTAAACAATGGTCCTTCAAGCTCTCCAGTTCCTCAAGAAGTCCTTCTCCTCCGCTCCTGTTCTTCGACAGCCTGACGTGACCCTTCCTTTCTTTTTGGAGGTTGACGCCTCTAATGTTGGCCTAGGGGCCATACTATCTCAAAAATCGGAGCAACAAAAACTCCATCCTTGTGCCTTCTACTCTCGAGGTCTTCTACCTGCGGAGAGAAATTACACTATCGGGGACAAGGAGTTGTTGGCCATAAAAGCAGCATTAGAGGAGTGGAGATATCTGCTGGAGGGAGCTCATCATCCTGTTACTATTTTTACGTATCACAAAAACCTGTTATACTTGCAGTCAGCCCAATGTTTGAATCTTCGTCAAGCAAGATGGTCACTTTTCTTTTCCCGGTTTGAGCTTATCATAACCTTCAAACCAGCTTCCAAGAATCGAAAAGCAGACGCCTTATCTCGGGCGTTTGTGGCGTCCTCTGACGCTGAAGATTGTCCTAATCATCCCATTATGGATCCCAAATGTGTGACTCTGGCCACTTCCTCCACTTGGGAGAACCCTTGTGCCTCCATATCTACGTAAAAAAATATTATCGTGGTATCATTCTTCACGCTTTTCTGGACATTCGGGTGAACGCAAGACGTTAGAAGTCCTTTCTCGAAGTTACTGGTGGCCCTCTATGAGGAGAGATGTCAAAGAATTTGTGGCCGCGTGTAAGGTGTGTTCCCAGTTTAAAATCCCCCGCAGAACACCGGCGGGATTACTTCAACCACTACCCATTCCTTCCAAGCCTTGGACCCATATTAGTATGGACTTTATCACAGATCTTCCTCCTAGTAAAAAGTGCAATACCATCTGGGTAGTGGTGGATAGATTTTCGAAAATGGCACATTTTGTTCCTTTGACCGGTTTACCTTCCTCGTCTACTCTGGCTGACCATTTTATCAAGGAGATCTTCCGAATTCATGGATGTCCATCTGAGATTGTTTCGGATAGAGGAGTACAGTTCGTCTCCAGATTCTGGCGAGCCATTTGCAAGACCTTGGGTATCCGATTGTCACTATCATCCTCCTACCATACTCAATCAAATGGACAGACCGAGCAAGATCTTGACTACTATTATTACTATTACCTAAGAACCTTCGTATCTCCAACGCCTTCCATGTGTCATTACTCAAGCCTCTTATCATCAACCGTTTCTCTGTTCCTCCTTCAGCACCTCGGCCAGTACAAGTTCATCAAGAGGAAGAGTTTTAAATTACTCATATTTTAGATGCTAAAATTTCACGAGGAGTTCTTCGTTTTCTTGTGCATTGGAAGGGCTTTGGTCCAGAGGAGCGTTCTTGGATCTGCGCAGATGATCTCAACGCTCCAGCTCTTCTAAAAAGATTTTATTCCAAGTATCCGGGCAAACCCGGCTCCAAGTGTTCTGTGCCCGCCTTTAAAAGGGGGGGGGGGTACTGTCACTCACCGGACCGTGAGTGCCTCTGCGCTGGTGCGTGGTTCTCTAGCCTTCCTGCCGGCGCCTGTCCTGAGCCGCGGCCGTCCGCCATCTTGATGGACTGCGCATGTGCAGCCTCCAAGAACTCTTATGACCTTTGCTTTTAATCTAATTGGTGGATCAGGCACCTCTCCCTATTTAAGGCACCTGTGCTCATTACATCGTTGCCTGATCTTGAGTCTCATTCCCTGTGAGTCTGAAGGTGTCTCCTGTGTCCTGCTCGTGTTTTCAGTTCCCTGCTGATTACCTGCTCTACTCATCGGTGGTTCCCATACCCGCTACTGACTCCTGTGTCCTGCTCGTGTCTTCAGCTTCCTGCTGATTACCTGCTCTGCTCATCAGCGGTTCTCATACCCGCTACTGACTCTCTTATCCTGCTCGTGTCCTCAGCTGTCTGTTGGATTACCTGCTCTGCTCTCCTGCGGTTCCCATACCCGCTTCAGCCGTTCAGCGCTCCTGCTGTGCCTGCATATCCTCGTGGACAAGCTTCTCTACTCATCAGCGGTATGCTTACTTGCCATTGACTTTCAACTGTTACCTTGCATATCCGCTTAGGACAAGCTTCCCTACTCAGCAGCGGTATCCATACCCGCTATAGACTATTAGCTATAACGCTGCATATCTGTTTGGAGCAAGTTCCTCTGTGCTCTCATTGTATTCATTCAATTATTGACTCTATTCATTCCTCTACTTATCCTCACCTGGACAAGTCCTCACCTCCTCGCAGTGGTATAACTTGCTGTCCGCAGACCACTGACGCCTCCTCTACCTGCACCTGGACAAGTCTTCTCATCACAGCAGTGGTACAACTTGCTGAACACAGACCACTGACTTCCCGCTACCTACCTGCACCTGGACAAGTCTTCTCATCACAGCAGTGGTACAACTTGCTGAACGCAGACCACTGACTTCCCGCTACCTACCTGCACCTGGACAAGTCTTCCCTTCACAGCAGTGGTACAACTTGCTGAGCGCAGACCACTGACTCTCCCATTACCTTCCTTCACCTGCTCACGTCCACCCGGCTCTCCGTGGTTGAAATCTGCCTTCCACTATAGCTGCAAGTCGCTGACTTATCTACCAGTATAGCTGTAAGTCGCTGACTCATCTACCAGTATAGCTGCAAGTCACTGACTATCATCAATTCCATTGGCATCCTCTCTCCATCTGCTGTTGTATACGTTCCACTATTCACCCTGCTACCAGAGGACCGCTGTGCAAACTCCGCCCCTCTGGTAAGCATAGTCAACTGGTGAATCCTGGGCAGAACTCCTAGTGCCCGTGACAGGCTGTTTTAATATTGGTGGTTGATGATGCTTCTGCCTTACAATAGCCACACATATATTTCCCACCAACAGCTACAATTCTTAATCTGCTACCTTTTGTATTAAGTGTTTCTACACCATTTAGATTGTAAGCTTATTTGGGCAGGGCCATCTTTCCTTTGTGTTTGGTGTCATTGTTTCTAATTTTTTCAGCCTACCTTTTTTAATAGTGGAAGGTAGATATTATTTTGCTTTTGAAGTTTGGTGGTTTGGTATACCTTGAATTGAATATTTAGTGGTTATTCTAAGCTTTCATCCTGTAGGAATATAGGCCAGTGTTTTCTAAGGATGCTTTTTTTTAAAAAATGCTTAAATACTTTAGATGAGTTATTATGTTTACCAGTGAATAGAGTATTATTTTTGTAATTGGGATGCTTTGGATCGGTAAGAAAGTAAATCGCCTGGTTTTTTTTTTAATGCTTTTTTCCCTTTATTGACTTATTTGGGGTTGTATTTACAGTTGAAGTATGTTTGTGATTGTTATGGTTCTGTTTGTAAGTGTCCTGGTGTGAGGGGAAAAATGGGTTCACTTGACACCACCATTACCGTGCCTCATTTCTCACAAGTGATCATATACTTTTTAGTTTTTTGGTTCCCCCAGACCCCCAGTTATGTTTTAAACCAAACCAGTTACTATGTATTTATTGTAGCCAGAGTTTATTATTGTAAATGTAAAAAAGTGTATTGATTTCTAAGGTAGTATGCAGGGCTATGTAGATCTAAGATAGGAAAATATTTTAATTAGCATCTGGTCTGTGAACCAGGATGAGGGTGGTAGGTATTAATGTGACAATTGCATTCCTTCTCACTAGGAGCAGGGGGCTCATGGGTGTCTGTTTCTGTGTGTGCTGGGAAACTCCTCTACAAATATTCCAATGTTAAGTGTTGAATGCAGTTATTTGAGAAAGATAGATTACTGTATATTGATTTTAATTTCTAATCTTAGATGATACATTGCTCCCTGAGGCTAGAACTACCCCCTGATAAACACTAATACATAATATTTTTACATTGTTAGCTCTCCTGTTGGCATGATCAGACCTATGCCCATTGGCCCAGTGAAGTCTAGTCCTGATTATTAGGCTCTGTAATTTACCAGAGTGGCAACCCTGCTCAAACAACCACTAGGATTGGAACAGTATTTGAAGTGCTTATTTGAATTTAGGACAGTGGTAGATACTGATTTTGGCTCTATATAAAAGCACATGATGCTGTATGTATGTATGTATGTATGTATGTATGTGTACCATAATATACTCCTAGGTGTTCGTGAGCTGAATGTCAGGACTGGTGTTGGGTTTTGTCTCCTGCTGGGCTGATTGAAGAATCAAAGTGCTTCTGAAGGACTAAATGGATCAGCAAGTATTCATTCTTCATCTGGATCTCCTGCGCGTCTGGACTTGCGTACCTGCCAAAAGCGCAGTGGCAGTGAAGCAGAATTGATATCTTGCCAGCGGCACCAGGACTTTAGCCACTGTAGCCTAGGATCAAGGCCTGAGGCGAATACCACAGGGTTGGCTACCAGAGTGGATACTTCAGGGTTGGCCACTGGGCATAGTGTTGCCTCTGTGTCCCCTTTTGTGATTATCATTCTATTTATTGTAGTATTGCATTTTAAACCTATTCTGAAAGGGCTATAATCAATGTTGGTGTGCTTTGCCTTAATAAATGTAATGCATGATTTTATCAAATATTTGCCTGGGTGAGTTAATAAGTTTTAACTTACATGACACTTACATGAGGATAAGTGGTAGGCACAAGGTAAGTGCTAATCTGTTGCAGGATTCTTTGCCAGGTAATCCTGGGTATTGTCACGGGCACTAGGATTCTTTACCCAGGGATCACCAGATGATAGGCTTACCAGAGCAGTATAGTTGGTAATATGGTACTCTGGTAGCGGGGTGATCACGGAACAGGAGACAGCAGGTGATAAGAGAATGCTCGAGGAAAGTCTATGACTAGCAGCACTGGTGATAGGTAGATAACTGTACACGAGGAACTGGATGGACAAGGAAACGTGAGGGTAGTCAGTGGTCTGCGTATAGCAAGTTGTACCACTGCTATAGTGAGGAGGAATGTCCAGGAGGAACGAGGAGGTGATGAGAGTCAGCAGTCTGCGTATAGCAAGTTGTACCGCTGTCTGGGTGAAGGAATGGAATCCAGGTGAAGGTATCCGGGGAGTCAGTGGTCTGCGTTAGCAAGTTGTACCACTGCTATGTGAAAGGATACTGGAAACAGGTGACTCAGAAAACAGGGAACAGTGGTCTGCCTCTAGCAAGTTGTACAACTGAAATATATAAGTGAGGAGGAGCACGGGGAGATAAATGCAATGCAGAGTATACACGGGCACACTGAACTTGATCCCACGATGATATGCACACAATAATAATAACTGAGCAGCACTGCACAAATATACAAAGTCACTAGAACTATCCAGGCTAAAAGGTAACACAGTCAAATGATAGCAATAGTCCCAGTGGATAGGAAACTCCGGAGGAGAACAACTCAGTACAGCTAGATATGCAATACACCAGCACAGTCAAATGAGAAGTATGCATACCGTGGTTCAGGAGAGCAGGCTGTCAGAGAGAGGTGCAGGGATACCTGAATGGCTGGAGGCCGGCAGGATGCGAAGTCCCAGGAGGGTGGTAGCGGTAACCAAGTAGGTGCAGCGCACGGTAGGTAGATCAGCAAGGATGTAAACAATACTCAGGAAGCAGTAGTATATAGAACTGGACACCTGGAGAACACAGGAGAGTTGAGGCGGTCTAGCTGAGATGAAAGCAGCGGAGCGTTGATCCGATGCAGACAGGCAAGTTGACACAAGCAGGAACACTGTAGAAGCACGGAGACAGCGGATTGGCTGGCTGCAGACACGATGAGTACTGGAGGGTTGCGATGAGCAGGACACTGCAGATACACGGAGGCAGCGGATAGGAATCAGCTGGTGCAGTCACGATGAAACACAGGAAAGTTGAAGTGGTTTGGAAACTGTAGAAGCACGGAGGCAGCGGATAGGAATCAGCTGGTGCAGTCACGATGAAACACAGGAGAGCTGAAGTGGTTTGGAAACTGTAGAAGCACGGAGGCAGCGGATAGGAATCAGCTGGAGCAGTCACGATGAAACACAGGAGAGTTGAAGTGGTATGGAAACCACAAACGAACAACAGGAATCAGCAGGAGCTGAATACACGAGGAAACACAGGAACACCTTCAGAGGCTCATGGGGAATGAGACTCCAAGATCAGGCAACGAGGTATTGACCACAGGTGCCTTAAATAGGGAGTGTTGCCTGATCAGCCAATTAACTAAAAGGAACATGTACTGAAGGGTTGAAAGGGCTGCACATGCGCAGACCCTCAGGATGGTGGACGGCCACGGTTCCTAAACACACGAGAAGTAGCACTCACAGTCCGGTGAGTGACAGTACCCCCCCTTTTAAAGGTGGGCACAGAACACCTGGAACCGGGTTTGTCCGGAAACTTGGAGTAGAACTTCTTACCTTGATCCATGAACGCTCCTCAGGACCAAAGCCCTTCCAATGAAAGAGGAAACGGAGAACTCGCGAAATTTTTGCGTCCAATATATGAGTGATCTCAAAGTCTTCCTCTTGATGAATTTGAACTGGCCGAGGTGCTGAAGGAGGGACCGAGAAACGGTTGATGATGAGAGGTTTGAGTAAGGACACATGGAAGGCGTTGGAAATGCAAAGATTCTTAGGAAGTAGAAGTTTGAAACAAACTGGATTTATCACTTGAATGATCCTATATGGACCAATAAAACGAGGAGCGAATTTCATAGATGGGACCTTCAAACGAATATTTTTGGTAGATAACCAGACACGATCTCCAATTTTCAGTGGTGGAATAGCCCGTCTCTTTTTATCTGCAAAAGACTTATATCTGGCAGATGTCTTCTTTAAACAGGTTTTGACCTGAGACCAAATATTTTTGAAAGTTTGACAAACAGTCTCTACAGCAGGAAATTGGTGGGAGGGAGGCCAGGAAATTCCGGAAAAGACGGATGGTGACCGTAAACCACAAAGAATGGAGTTTTGGAAGATGACTCATGGTACATGTTGTTATGAGCGAATTCAGCCCAAGGAAGCAATTCTACCCAGTTGTCTTGATTGGCTGACGAGAACATCCTTATAAACGTCTCAAGATCTTGATTGACCCTTTTAGTTTGTCCGTTTGATTGAGGATGGTAGGAAGATGAGAGTGATAATCGTATGCCCAAGGTCTTACAAAGGGCCCGCCAGAATCTGGAAACGAATTGCACTCCTATCTGACACAATCTCGGACGGACATCCATGGATACGAAAGATTTCTTTGATGAAATATTCAGCCAGAGTAGAAGAAGAAGGCAAACCAGCCAAGGGAACAAAATGCGCCATCTTCGAAAATCTGTCCACCACTACCCAAATAGTATTGCAGTTTTTACTAGGCGGAAGATCAGTAACAAAGTCCATACTAATATGGGTCCATGGCTTGGACGGAATGGGTAATGGTTGAAGCAAACCCGCTGGAGTTCTGCGGGGTGTCTTGAACTGAGAACACAATTCACATGCGGCTACAAACTCGTTGACATCTCTCCTCATAGAAGGCCACCAGTAACTTCGAGAGAGGATCTCCACTCCTCTAATGCTACTTTAATAGCCAGCAACTCCTTGTTCCCGATGGTGTAATTCTTCTCCGCAGGCAGAAGACCCCGAGAGTAAAAGGCACAAGGATGGAATTTTTGTTGCTCCGATCTTTGGGAGAGAATGGCTCCTAAGCCAACATTAGAGGCATCTACCTCTAGGATGAAGGGAAGCGTCACATCAGGCTGTCGAAGAATGGGAGCAGAGGAGAAGGACTCTTTAAGAAACTGAAAGGCTTGAAGAGCCTCAGATGACCATTGCTTAGTATTGGCCCCTTTACGAGTCAGGGCCACAATAGGAGATGCAAACGAAGAGAAATCTTGAATGAAGCGTCTATAGTAATTGGCAAAACCTAAAAAACGCTGAATGGCACGAAGAGTAGTTGGCTGAGGCCAATGTAACACAGCATTCACCTTTTCTGGATCCATTTGCAGACCAACTCCGGAGACAATATAACCCAAAAATGGAATCTGGGGCAACTCGAATGAACATTTTTCTAGTTTGCAGAATAATGAATTTCTCCGGAGTCTGGAAAGAACTTCTGCCACATGTTGGTGATGAGACGGCAGGTCCTGTGAGAAGATCAATATGTCGTCCAGATAAACGACGACACATACATGTAACAAGTCCCGAAAGATCTCATTAATGAAGCCCTGGAAAACAGCGGGGGCATTACACAACCCGAAAGGCATTACTAAATATTCATAATGCCCATCTCTGGTGTTGAAAGCTGTCTTCCATTCGTCACCGGACCGGATTCTAATTAAATTATAGGCACCACGAAGATCCAACTTGGTAAAGATCCGAGCTCCCTTAATGCGATCAAATAACTCAGTGATCAGAGGAATAGGATACCGATTTTTAATAGTAATGGTGTTAAGTCCACGAAAATCTATGCAGGGGCGTAGTGATCCATCCTTCTTTTTTACAAAGAAAAACCCAGCTCCAGCGGGAGAAATGGAAGGCCGAATGAATCCTCGCTGGAGATTCTCTTGGATGTATTCAGAGGTAGCTTGAGTTTCAGGTAAAGAAAGTGGATACACACGACCCCTAGGAGGAGTCTTGCCAGGTAGAAGATCGATCGGACAATCCCAAGAACGATGAGGAGGGAGACGTTCAGACTGAGTTTTATCAAATACATCGGCAAATGAAGCATACTGAGGAGGAAGTCCCGGTGAGGAAGGTGAAATGGAAGATTGCTGTATTTTAAGAGGAGTAACTTGGGAGAGACAACGATTATGACATTCAGCTCCCCAAGACGTAACTTGAGGAGTGCGCCAGTCAATCTGGGGAGAATGACATTGAAGCCATGGAAGGCCTAAAACAATCGGACTTGTAGTAACAGGGAGAATTAGAAACGAAATTTCTTCTTGGTGTAGAACACCAATCTGAAGCGTTACTGGAGACGTGCTCTGGGTGATGAGACCATTAATAAGACGTGATCCGTCGATAGCAGTCACAGTAATCGGTGTCTTCAGAGTAATCACTGGTAGGGACCATTGATTCACTAGGGATTTAGAAATGAAATTTCCCGCTGCTCCAGAATCAATAAGTGCTTGGGACTCAAAGGATTTGGTAGCGAAGGAAATTGTAACATCAAAAGCGCAGACTTTTAATTTCGTAGAACATGGAGAGGACTCCAGGGACCCTAACTTCACCTCTCCAGAACTAGTTAGGGCCTGGCATTTCCCGATTTCTTAGGGCAAGAATTGAGCAAATGTGTGGAATCAGCACAATAGATACAAAGTCTATTCTTTACTCTTCGGTTCCTCTCCTCAGAAGTTAATTTGGAACGTCCGATCTCCATGGGGATCACAGGAGATGAAGCTGGACGAAGTGGAGGGGTTGAGCGAAGAGGTGCTTTAACTGAAGTTGTTTTTTCAGATTCCCTTTCACGAAACCTCATGTCTACACGATGGCAGAGGGAAATCAGATCTTCTAATGAAGTAGGTAGTTCTTGGGTAGTCAGTGCATCTTTAATTTTATCGGAGAGCCCCTGCCAGAAGGCGGCAATTAAGACTTCAGTGTTCCACTGAAGTTCAGAGGCTAATATCCTAAATTGAATGACGTACTGGCCTACTGTACGAGAACCCTGACGTAAATGGAGAATGCTGAAAGCAGCGGAGATTACACAACCTGGTTCATCGAATACACTTCGGAACATCGAAATAAATTTGGCACTATCCTGTAATACTGGATCGTTCCTTTCCCACAGAGGGGAAGCCCATGCCAGAGCTTGTCCAGAAAACAATGAAATAAGATAGGCCACTCTGGAACGATGAGTAGAGAAATTTTGAGGTTGGAGCTCAAAATGAACTGAACATTGGTTGAGAAAACCCCTACAAGTTTTGGGGTCTCCATCATATTTTGACGGAGTAGGCAGGTGAAGCATGGAAGCTGTAGACACCTGGGATGGCACTGAGGAAACGGAGGAAGGCACAGGAGCATCAGCATTAGCTGTGATATTCTGTCCAGATGTTCCTTGGGAGGCTAACGCCTGGTAACATTGTAATAACAGCTGTTGGCGAGCATCCTGTTGCTCCACACGGGTGACCAGATGCTGCAGCATCTCTTTAGCTGTAGGTTCCGAATCTGGGTCTGTCATGGCCTGATCTTACTGTCACGGGCACTAGGAGTCTTTACCCAGGGATCACCAGGTGATGGACTTACCAGAGCAATATAGGTGGTAATAGGGTACTCTGGTAGCGGGGTGATCACGGAACAGGAGACAGCAGATGGTAGAGAATGCTCGTGGAAAGTCTATGACTAGCAGCACTGTTAATAAATAGGTAATAGTACACGAGGAACTGAATGGACAAAGGAAACGTGAGGGTAGTCAGTGGTCTGCGGGAAGCAAGTTGTACCACTGCTATAGTGAGGAGGAATGTCCAGAAATAACGAGGAGGTGATGAGAGTCAGCGGTCTGCGTTAAGCAAGTTGTACCGCTGTCTAGGTGAAGGAATGGAATCCTAGGTGGAGGTATCCGGAGAGTCAGTGGTCTGCGTTAGCAAGTTGTACCACTGCTATGTGGAAGGATACTGGAAACGGGTGACACAGGGAACAGGAATCAGTGGTCTGCCTCCAGCAAGTTGTACCACTGAAATATATGTGAGGAGGAGCACGGGGAGATAAATGTAATACAGAGTATACACGGGCACACTGAACTTGATCCCACGATGATATGCACAAAGTATTAATAACTGAGCAGCACTGCACAAATATAAAAAGTCACGGGAACTATCCAGACTACAAGGTAACACAGTCAAATGATGGCAATAGTCTCAGTGGATAGGCAACTCCAGAGAAGAATAACTCAGTCCAGCAAGGTATGCAATACACGAGCACAGTCAATGATAAGTATGCATACCGTGGTTCAGAAGAGCAGGCTGTCAGAAAGGAGTGCAGGGATACCTGAGCGGCAGGAGGCCGGCAGGATGCGAAGTCCCAGGGAAATGGAAGCGGAATCCAAGTAGGTGCAGCGCACAGGTAGGTAGACCAGCAACGATGGAAAGAATACTCAGGAAGCAGTAGTATATAGGACTGGTCGCCTGGAGACCACTGAAGAGTAGAAGTGGTATGGCAGAGAAGACAGCAGCGGAGCGTTGATCCAATGCAGACAGGCGAGTTGACACAGGCAGGAACACTGTAGAAGCACGGAGAGCGGATCAGCTGGCTGCAGACACGAGGAGTACTGGAGAGTAGCGATAAGCAGGACACTGCAGATACACGGAGGTAGCGGATAGGAATCAGCAGGTGCAGTCACGATGAAACACGAGAGAGTTGAGGTAAGCTGGAACTGTTGAACACGGAGACAGCGGATAGGAATCAGCTGGTGTAGTCTCGATGAAACACGGGAGAGTTGAAGTGAGCTGGTACCTGTAGTGCACGGAGGCAGCGGATAGGAATCAGCTAGAACAGTCACGATGAAACACGGGAGAGTTGAAGTGAGCTGATAACTGTAGTGCACGGAGGCAGTGGATAGGAATCAGCTGGTGCAGTCTCGATGAAACACGGGAGAGTTGAAGTGAGCTGGTAACTGTAGTGCACGGAGGCAGCGGATAGGAATCAGCTGGAGTAGTCACGATGAAACACAGGAGAGTTGAAGTGGTCTGGAAACCACAGGAGTGTTGAAGTGGTCTGGAAACCACAAGGGAGTTGAAGTGGTCTGGAAACCACAGGAATCAGCTGGGCTGAATACACGAGGAAACACAGGAACACCTTCAGAGGCTCATGGGGGATGAGACTCCAAGATCAGGCAACGAGGTATTGACCACAGGTGCCTTAAATAGGGAGTGTTGCCTGATCAGCCAATTAACTAAAAGGAACATGTACTGAAGGGTTGAAAGGGCTGCACATGCGCAGACCCTCAGGATGGTGGACGGCCACGGTTCCTAAACACACGAGAAGTAGCACTCACAGTCCGGTGAGTGACAGGTATACTCTCCAATGTTTGGCAAACTTAGATAGGCTGTGGGTGCCCCTGTATTGTGACACCTGCCTTGTATGTTGGTATTTTATGTGAATGTAATTTCTGTATCTAAAATATTGCTCTTTCTTTGCTAAAGTTTGCTGTGAATTCTATGGTATGATTTTTGTTCCCATGGCTGTCCCTTGTACTTATAGACATTACCCTAAAACCAGGAAAAAAGTTACAGAATTACTTTAATACAAAAAACCAACATGATTACAGTGCTCTGAAAGCTCTATTCAGTAGTAACAAAAAAACAGATGGCGGAATCAAAAGGCCGCAAATAATACAAAGTGATATATAACAATCATTTATTGAAATACATTAAACAGTACATATATACCTATAAATAATACTTTCAAAAAACAAGTATATAAAAAACTCTCAAACTGAATAGATAATTAAGTAAACGTCCTAATATATCCAAAAGAAATTGTAGCAGTTGCCAAGGGAATAAATATATAGTCTATAATAGCTGAAATATTAAGTGCAAATAAATGAATCCCTCACACATTGTAGGGGGGGCGGACTTTGCGAGGAGCGCAGATTTTCATGACAGCGCATCTCCATATTTATGCAGAATCCCGGTTCTATGTTCTACTGAGAACTTGAAAGGTTGCAGTGCCAAGAACCAGCAGGTTATCTTGACATTTACCTCCTGGTTGTTCTGCATCCACCACAATGGTGCATGGTCTGTTATTAACGTGAATTCTATGCCTAGGAGATAATAGCGCAAAGCTTATGTAGATTATTTTATGGCGAGACTGTCACGGGCACTAGGAGTCTTTGCCCAGGATATCACCAGATGATGTACTTACCAGAGTAATATAGCTGGTACTATGGTTCTCTGGTAGCAGGGTGACAACGGAACAGGAGAATCAGCAGATGGTGAGAGAATGCTCAAAGAAAGTCTATGACTAGCAGTAACTGGTAATGAGTAGATGAATGTACACGAGGAACCAGATGGACAAGTAAACGTGAGGAGAGTCAGTAGTCTGCGTACAGCAAGTTGTACCACTGCTATAATGAGGAGGAATGTCCAGGAGTAGCGAGGAGGTAGTGAGAGTCAGTGGTCTGCGTATAGCAAGTTGTACCACTGTCTATAGTGAAGGAATGGATTCCAGGTGCAAGTAGGTAACGGGGAAGTCAGTGGTCTGCGTATAGCAAGTTGTACCACTGCTTATGTGAGAGGATACTTGAAACTGGTGTCACAGGAAACAGGAGTCAGTGGTCTGCATATAGCAAGTTGTACCACTGCTATATATATATATGTGAGGAGGGGCACGAGGAGATGAATGCAATGCAGAGTATACACGGGCACACAGAACTTGATCCCACGATGATATCCACAATACAATGATAACTGAGCAGCACTGCTACATATACAAAGTCACAATAACTATCCAGACAATAGTGAACAAAGTCAATGGTAGCAATAGTCTCAGTGGATAGGAGACTCCGGAGGAGAACACAACTCAGTCCAGCTAGATATGCAATACACAAGCAAAGTCAATGAGAAGTATGCATACCGCGGTTCAGGAGAGCAGGCTGTCAGAGAGACGTGCAGAGATACCTGAACGGCTGAAGGCCGGCAGGAGAAGAGACCACTGGAAGGTGGAAGCGGTAATCAGGTTGGTGCAGCGCACGGCAGGTAAACCAGCATGAACGAGGCAATACTCTGGAAGCAGTAGTAAGAAGAACTGGAACGTGAAGAACACGGGAGAGTTGATATCCAGTAGCAGAGATGAGAGCAGCGGAGCGCTGACCCGATGAACACAGGAGAGTTGAAGTGAGCAGGAACTCTGTAGAAGCACGGAGGCAGTGGATAGGAATCAGCTGGCTGCAGACACGATGAACACAGGAGAGTTGAAGTGAGCAGGAACTCTGTAGAAGCAACGGAGGCAGCGGATAGGAATCAGCTGGCTGCAGACACGATGAACACGGGAGAGTTGAAGTGAGCAGGGACTCTGTAGAAGCACGGAGGCAGCAGATAGGAATCAGCTGGCTGCAGACACGATGAACACAGGAGAGTTGAAGTGGTCTGGAAACCACAAACGAATAACAGGAATCAGCAGGAGCTGAATACACGAGGAAACACAGGAACACCTTCAGAGGCTCATGGGGAATGAGACTCCAAGATCAGGCAACGAGGTATTGACCACAGGTGCTTTAAATAGGGAGTGTTGCCTGATCAGCCAATAAACTAAAAGCAACAGGTACTGAAGGCTTGAAAGGGCTGCACATGCGCAGACCCTCAGGATGGTGGACGGCCACGGTTCCTGAATACACGAGAAGTATCACTCACAGTCCGGTGAGTGACAATATCAAGGAGAACCTCCAGCGAGGATTTATCCGACCTTCCACTTCTTCCACTGGAGCGGGGTTCTTTTTTGTGAAGAAGAAGGATGGATCATTACGACCCTGTATAGATTATCGTGGTCTCAATGCCATTACTATCAAAAATCGGTACTGTCACGATCTGCCTACAGCTTATGCATTACATGCTGCCTTGCATGGCAGTTCCTGCCTTTTTGTCCTTATTATCGTATTTGTATTGGCAGTACCTCCATTCACCAGAGGTGCTGCTATTGTGCCTTATTGTGTGCATTAGGGGTTAACCTTCATGTTCACCAATTATCCCATGCACCTGGGTGTGGTTTTCCCTTTATATACCTGTCACTCCCAGCACACATTGCTGGTTATTGTTGTCCCATCATGTGATGTCATATCCTTGTTGCAATCTGTGGATTCTTCCTCCTGCCTTGCTCCTCTGGTTCATGCCTGCTTGGAACCTGTTCATACCTCCTGCTTCCCTGCATTAGCTGTTTACCTGCTGGTTTCTGAACATTCGTATTATTTCCTGCATCAGCTTGCACCTGGTATTTACTACTGCTCTCGATTACCTGCTGTTTATACTTTTCTGCAAATAAACAGAGTATTTTCACCATATTCGTGACTCCTAGCTGTACTCCTGTTTGTAACCGTGACAGGTACCCTATTCCACTAATTACCGAGCTTTTTGATTGCATTAAGGGAGCCCGAATTTTCACCAAACTTGATCTTCGAGGCGCCTATAATTTAATCCGGATTAAGTCTGGAGACGAATGGAAGACAGCTTTTAACACCAGGGATGGTCACAATGAATATCTAGTTATGCCCTTTGGGTTGTGTAACGCCCCCGCTGTCTTCCAGGGTTTCGTGAATGAGATCTTTCGGGACTTGTTGTATGTCTGTGTCGTCGTCTACCTGGACGACATATTAATCTTTTCTCAGGATCTGCCCACTCATCATCAACATGTGGCAGAGGTCCTCTCCAGACTCCGGAGAAACTCTTTATTCTGCAAGTTAGAAAAATGTTCCTTTGAGCTATCCCAGATTCCATTCTTAGGATATATTGTGTCCGGAGTTGGTCTAAAGATGGATCCTGAAAAGGTGAACGCTGTACTACGTTGGCCCCATCCAACTACTCTCAGAGCAATCCAACGCTTTTTAGGTTTTGCAAACTACTACAGACGTTTCATTCAAGGTTTTTCCTCCATCGCTTCTCCCATAGTGGCTCTGACTCGGAAGGGTGCTAACACTAAACAATGGTCCTCCGAGGCCCTTCAAGCTCTCCAGTTCCTCAAGAAGTCCTTCTCCTCCGCTCCTGTTCTTCGACAGCCTGACGTGACCCTTCCTTTCTTTTTGGAGGTTGACGCCTCTAATGTTGGCCTAGGGGCCATACTATCTCAAAAATCGGAGCAACAAAAACTCCATCCTTGTGCCTTCTACTCTCGAGGTCTTCTACCTGCGGAGAGAAATTACACTATCGGGGACAAGGAGTTGTTGGCCATAAAAGCAGCATTAGAGGAGTGGAGATATCTGCTGGAGGGAGCTCATCATCCTGTTACTATTTTTACGTATCACAAAAACCTGTTATACTTGCAGTCAGCCCAATGTTTGAATCTTCGTCAAGCAAGATGGTCACTTTTCTTTTCCCGGTTTGAGCTTATCATAACCTTCAAACCAGCTTCCAAGAATCGAAAAGCAGACGCCTTATCTCGGGCGTTTGTGGCGTTCTCTGACGCTGAAGATTGTCCTAATCATCCCATATTGGATCCCAAATGTGTGACTCTGGCCACTTCCTCCACCAAGGTGCTACCATTTGGGAGAACCCTTGTGCCTCCATATCTACGTAAAAAAATATTATCGTGGTATCATTCTTCACGCTTTTCTGGACATTCGGGTGAACGCAAGACGTTAGAAGTCCTTTCTCGAAGTTACTGGTGGCCCTCTATGAGGAGAGATGTCAAAGAATTTGTGGCCGCGTGTAAGGTGTGTTCCCAGTTTAAAATCCCCCGCAGAACACCGGCGGGATTACTTCAACCACTACCCATTCCTTCCAAGCCTTGGACCCATATTAGTATGGACTTTATCACAGATCTTCCTCCTAGTAAAAAGTGCAATACCATCTGGGTAGTGGTGGATAGATTTTCGAAAATGGCACATTTTGTTCCTTTGACCGGTTTACCTTCCTCGTCTACTCTGGCTGACCATTTTATCAAGGAGATCTTCCGAATTCATGGATGTCCATCTGAGATTGTTTCGGATAGAGGAGTACAGTTCGTCTCCAGATTCTGGCGAGCCATTTGCAAGACCTTGGGTATCCGATTGTCACTATCATCCTCCTACCATACTCAATCAAATGGACAGACCGAGCAAGATCTTGACTACTATTATTACTATTACCTAAGAACCTTCGTATCTCCAACGCCTTCCATGTGTCATTACTCAAGCCTCTTATCATCAACCGTTTCTCTGTTCCTCCTTCAGCACCTCGGCCAGTACAAGTTCATCAAGAGGAAGAGTTTTAAATTACTCATATTTTAGATGCTAAAATTTCACGAGGAGTTCTTCGTTTTCTTGTGCATTGGAAGGGCTTTGGTCCAGAGGAGCGTTCTTGGATCCGCGCAGATGATCTCAACGCTCCAGCTCTTCTAAAAAGATTTTATTCCAAGTATCCGGGCAAACCCGGCTCCAAGTGTTCTGTGCCCGCCTTTAAAAGGGGGGGGTACTGTCACTCACCGGACCGTGAGTGCCTCTGCGCTGGTGCGTGGTTCTCTAGCCTTCCTGCCGGCGCCTGTCCTGAGCCGCGGCCGTCCGCCATCTTGATGGACTGCGCATGTGCAGCCTCCAAGAACTCTTATGACCTTTGCTTTTAATCTAATTGGTGGATCAGGCACCTCTCCCTATTTAAGGCACCTGTGCTCATTACATCGTTGCCTGATCTTGAGTCTCATTCCCTGTGAGTCTGAAGGTGTCTCCTGTGTCCTGCTCGTGTTTTCAGTTCCCTGCTGATTACCTGCTCTACTCATCGGTGGTTCCCATACCCGCTACTGACTCCTGTGTCCTGCTCGTGTCTTCAGCTTCCTGCTGATTACCTGCTCTGCTCATCAGCGGTTCTCATACCCGCTACTGACTCTCTTATCCTGCTCGTGTCCTCAGCTGTCTGTTGGATTACCTGCTCTGCTCTCCTGCGGTTCCCATACCCGCTTCAGCCGTTCAGCGCTCCTGCTGTGCCTGCATATCCTCGTGGACAAGCTTCTCTACTCATCAGCGGTATGCTTACTTGCCATTGACTTTCAACTGTTACCTTGCATATCCGCTTAGGACAAGCTTCCCTACTCAGCAGCGGTATCCATACCCGCTATAGACTATTAGCTATAACGCTGCATATCTGTTTGGAGCAAGTTCCTCTGTGCTCTCATTGTATTCATACAATTATTGACTCTATTCATTCCTCTACTTATCCTCACCTGGACAAGTCCTCACCTCCTCGCAGTGGTATAACTTGCTGTCCGCAGACCACTGACGCCTCCTCTACCTGCACCTGGACAAGTCTTCTCATCACAGCAGTGGTACAACTTGCTGAACACAGACCACTGACTTCCCGCTACCTACCTGCACCTGGACAAGTCTTCTCATCACAGCAGTGGTACAACTTGCTGAACGCAGACCACTGACTTCCCGCTACCTACCTGCACCTGGACAAGTCTTCCCTTCACAGCAGTGGTACAACTTGCTGAGCGCAGACCACTGACTCTCCCATTACCTTCCTTCACCTGCTCACGTCCACCCGGCTCTCCGTGGTTGAAATCTGCCTTCCACTATAGCTGCAAGTCGCTGACTTATCTACCAGTATAGCTGTAAGTCGCTGACTCATCTACCAGTATAGCTGCAAGTCACTGACTATCATCAATTCCATTGGCATCCTCTCTCCATCTGCTGTTGTATACGTTCCACTATTCACCCTGCTACCAGAGGACCGCTGTGCAAACTCCGCCCCTCTGGTAAGCATAGTCAACTGGTGAATCCTGGGCAGAACTCCTAGTGCCCGTGACAGGCTGTTTTAATATTGGTGGTTGATGATGCTTCTGCCTTACAATAGCCACACATATATTTCCCACCAACAGCTACAATTCTTAATCTGCTACCTTTTGTATTAAGTGTTTCTACACCAATTAGATTGTAAGCTTATTTGGGCAGGGCCATCTTTCCTTTGTGTTTGGTGTCATTGTTTCTAATTTTTTCAGCCTACCTTTTTTAATAGTGGAAGGTAGATATTATTTTGCTTTTGAAGTTTGGTGGTTTGGTATACCTTGAATTGAATATTTAGTGGTTATTCTAAGCTTTCATCCTGTAGGAATATAGGCCAGTGTTTTCTAAGGATGCTTTTTTTTAAAAAATGCTTAAATACTTTAGATGAGTTATTATGTTTACCAATGAATAGAGTATTATTTTTGTAATTGGGATGCTTTGGATCGGTAAGAAAGTAAATCGCCTGTTTTTTTTTTTAATGCTTTTTTCCCTTTATTGACTTATTTGGGGTTGTATTTACAGTTGAAGTATGTTTGTGATTGTTATGGTTCTGTTTGTAAGTGTCCTGGTGTGAGGGGAAAAATGGGTTCACTTGACACCACCATTACCGTGCCTCATTTCTCACAAGTGATCATATACTTTTTAGTTTTTTGGTTCCCCCAGACCCCCAGTTATGTTTTAAACCAAACCAGTTACTATGTATTTTTTGTAGCCAGAGTTTATTATTGTAAATGTAAAAAAGTGTATTGATTTCTAAGGTAGCATGCAGGGCTATGTAGATCTAAGATAGGAAAATATTTTAATTAGCATCTGGTCTGTGAACCAGGATGAGGGTGGTAGGTATTAATGTGACAATTGCATTCCTTCTCACTAGGAGCAGGGGGCTCATGGGTGTCTGTTTCTGTGTGTGCTGGGAAACTCCTCTACAAATATTCCAATGTTAAGTGTTGAATGCAGTTATTTGAGAAAGATAGATTACTGTATATTGATTTTAATTTCTAATCTTAGATGATACATTGCTCCCTGAGGCTAGAACTACCCCCTGATAAACACTAATACATAATATTTTTACATTGTTAGCTCTCCTGTTGGCATGATCAGACCTATGCCCATTGGCCCAGTGAAGTCTAGTCCTGATTATTAGGCTCTGTAATTTACCAGAGTGGCAACCCTGCTCAAACAACCACTAGGATTGGAACAGTATTTGAAGTGCTTATTTGAATTTAGGACAGTGGTAGATACTGATTTTGGCTCTATATAAAAGCACATGCTGTATGTATGTATGTATGTATGTGTACCATAATATACTCCTAGGTGTTCGTGAGCTGAATGTCAGGACTGGTGTTGGGTTTTGTCTCCTGCTGGGCTGATTGAAGAATCAAAGTGCTTCTGAAGGACTAAATGGATCAGCAAGTATTCATTCTTCATCTGGATCTCCTGCGCGTCTGGACTTGCGTACCTGCCAAAAGCGCAGTGGCAGTGAAGCAGAATTGATATCTTGCCAGCGGCACCAGGACTTTAGCCACTGTAGCCTAGGATCAAGGCCTGAGGCGAATACCACAGGGTTGGCTACCAGAGTGGATACTTCAGGGTTGGCCACTGGGCATAGTGTTGCCTCTGTGTCCCCTTTTGTGATTATCATTCTATTTATTGTAGTATTGCATTTTAAACCTATTCTGAAAGGGCTATAATCAATGTTGGTGTGCTTTGCCTTAATAAATGTAATGCATGATTTTATCAAATATTTGCCTGGGTGAGTTAATAAGTTTTAACTTACATGACACTTACATGAGGATAAGTGGTAGGCACAAGGTAAGTGCTAATCTGTTGCAGGATTCTTTGCCAGGTAATCCTGGGTATTGTCACGGGCACTAGGATTCTTTACCCAGGGATCACCAGATGATAGGCTTACCAGAGCAGTATAGTTGGTAATATGGTACTCTGGTAGCGGGGTGATCACGGAACAGGAGACAGCAGGTGATAAGAGAATGCTCGAGGAAAGTCTATGACTAGCAGCACTGGTGATAGGTAGATAACTGTACACGAGGAACTGGATGGACAAGGAAACGTGAGGGTAGTCAGTGGTCTGCGTATAGCAAGTTGTACCACTGCTATAGTGAGGAGGAATGTCCAGGAGGAACGAGGAGGTGATGAGAGTCAGCAGTCTGCGTATAGCAAGTTGTACCGCTGTCTGGGTGAAGGAATGGAATCCAGGTGAAGGTATCCGGGGAGTCAGTGGTCTGCGTTAGCAAGTTGTACCACTGCTATGTGAAAGGATACTGGAAACAGGTGACTCAGAAAACAGGGAACAGTGGTCTGCCTCTAGCAAGTTGTACAACTGAAATATATAAGTGAGGAGGAGCACGGGGAGATAAATGCAATGCAGAGTATACACGGGCACACTGAACTTGATCCCACGATGATATGCACACAATAATAATAACTGAGCAGCACTGCACAAATATACAAAGTCACTAGAACTATCCAGGCTAAAAGGTAACACAGTCAAATGATAGCAATAGTCCCAGTGGATAGGAAACTCCGGAGGAGAACAACTCAGTACAGCTAGATATGCAATACACCAGCACAGTCAATGAGAAGTATGCATACCGTGGTTCAGGAGAGCAGGCTGTCAGAGAGAGGTGCAGGGATACCTGAACGGCTGGAGGCCGGCAGGATGCGAAGTCCCAGGAGGGTGGTAGCGGTAACCAAGTAGGTGCAGCGCACGGTAGGTAGATCAGCAAGGATGTAAACAATACTCAGGAAGCAGTAGTATATAGAACTGGACACCTGGAGAACACAGGAGAGTTGAGGCGGTCTAGCTGAGATGAAAGCAGCGGAGCGTTGATCCGATGCAGACAGGCAAGTTGACACAAGCAGGAACACTGTAGAAGCACGGAGACAGCGGATTGGCTGGCTGCAGACACGATGAGTACTGGAGGGTTGCGATGAGCAGGACACTGCAGATACACGGAGGCAGCGGATAGGAATCAGCTGGTGCAGTCACGATGAAACACAGGAAAGTTGAAGTGGTTTGGAAACTGTAGAAGCACGGAGGCAGCGGATAGGAATCAGCTGGTGCAGTCACGATGAAACACAGGAGAGTTGAAGTGGTTTGGAAACTGTAGAAGCACGGAGGCAGCGGATAGGAATCAGCTGGAGCAGTCACGATGAAACACAGGAGAGTTGAAGTGGTATGGAAACCACAAACGAACAACAGGAATCAGCAGGAGCTGAATACACGAGGAAACACAGGAACACCTTCAGAGGCTCATGGGGAATGAGACTCCAAGATCAGGCAACGAGGTATTGACCACAGGTGCCTTAAATAGGGAGTGTTGCCTGATCAGCCAATTAACTAAAAGGAACATGTACTGAAGGGTTGAAAGGGCTGCACATGCGCAGACCCTCAGGATGGTGGACGGCCACGGTTCCTAAACACACGAGAAGTAGCACTCACAGTCCGGTGAGTGACAGTACCCCCCCTTTTAAAGGTGGGCACAGAACACCTGGAACCGGGTTTGTCCGGAAACTTGGAGTAGAACTTCTTACCTTGATCCATGAACGCTCCTCAGGACCAAAGCCCTTCCAATGAAAGAGGAAACGGAGAACTCGCGAAATTTTTGCGTCCAATATATGAGTGATCTCAAAGTCTTCCTCTTGATGAATTTGAACTGGCCGAGGTGCTGAAGGAGGGACCGAGAAACGGTTGATGATGAGAGGTTTGAGTAAGGACACATGGAAGGCGTTGGAAATGCAAAGATTCTTAGGAAGTAGAAGTTTGAAACAAACTGGATTTATCACTTGAATGATCCTATATGGACCAATAAAACGAGGAGCGAATTTCATAGATGGGACCTTCAAACGAATATTTTTGGTAGATAACCAGACACGATCTCCAATTTTCAGTGGTGGAATAGCCCGTCTCTTTTTATCTGCAAAAGACTTATATCTGGCAGATGTCTTCTTTAAACAGGTTTTGACCTGAGACCAAATATTTTTGAAAGTTTGACAAACAGTCTCTACAGCAGGAAATTGGTGGGAGGGAGGCCAGGAAATTCCGGAAAAGACGGATGGTGACCGTAAACCACAAAGAATGGAGTTTTGGAAGATGACTCATGGTACATGTTGTTATGAGCGAATTCAGCCCAAGGAAGCAATTCTACCCAGTTGTCTTGATTGGCTGACGAGAACATCCTTATAAACGTCTCAAGATCTTGATTGACCCTTTTAGTTTGTCCGTTTGATTGAGGATGGTAGGAAGATGAGAGTGATAATCGTATGCCCAAGGTCTTACAAAGGGCCCGCCAGAATCTGGAAACGAATTGCACTCCTATCTGACACAATCTCGGACGGACATCCATGGATACGAAAGATTTCTTTGATGAAATATTCAGCCAGAGTAGAAGAAGAAGGCAAACCAGCCAAGGGAACAAAATGCGCCATCTTCGAAAATCTGTCCACCACTACCCAAATAGTATTGCAGTTTTTACTAGGCGGAAGATCAGTAACAAAGTCCATACTAATATGGGTCCATGGCTTGGACGGAATGGGTAATGGTTGAAGCAAACCCGCTGGAGTTCTGCGGGGTGTCTTGAACTGAGAACACAATTCACATGCGGCTACAAACTCGTTGACATCTCTCCTCATAGAAGGCCACCAGTAACTTCGAGAGAGGATCTCCACTCCTCTAATGCTACTTTAATAGCCAGCAACTCCTTGTTCCCGATGGTGTAATTCTTCTCCGCAGGCAGAAGACCCCGAGAGTAAAAGGCACAAGGATGGAATTTTTGTTGCTCCGATCTTTGGGAGAGAATGGCTCCTAAGCCAACATTAGAGGCATCTACCTCTAGGATGAAGGGAAGCGTCACATCAGGCTGTCGAAGAATGGGAGCAGAGGAGAAGGACTCTTTAAGAAACTGAAAGGCTTGAAGAGCCTCAGATGACCATTGCTTAGTATTGGCCCCTTTACGAGTCAGGGCCACAATAGGAGATGCAAACGAAGAGAAATCTTGAATGAAGCGTCTATAGTAATTGGCAAAACCTAAAAAACGCTGAATGGCACGAAGAGTAGTTGGCTGAGGCCAATGTAACACAGCATTCACCTTTTCTGGATCCATTTGCAGACCAACTCCGGAGACAATATAACCCAAAAATGGAATCTGGGGCAACTCGAATGAACATTTTTCTAGTTTGCAGAATAATGAATTTCTCCGGAGTCTGGAAAGAACTTCTGCCACATGTTGGTGATGAGACGGCAGGTCCTGTGAGAAGATCAATATGTCGTCCAGATAAACGACGACACATACATGTAACAAGTCCCGAAAGATCTCATTAATGAAGCCCTGGAAAACAGCGGGGGCATTACACAACCCGAAAGGCATTACTAAATATTCATAATGCCCATCTCTGGTGTTGAAAGCTGTCTTCCATTCGTCACCGGACCGGATTCTAATTAAATTATAGGCACCACGAAGATCCAACTTGGTAAAGATCCGAGCTCCCTTAATGCGATCAAATAACTCAGTGATCAGAGGAATAGGATACCGATTTTTAATAGTAATGGTGTTAAGTCCACGAAAATCTATGCAGGGGCGTAGTGATCCATCCTTCTTTTTTACAAAGAAAAACCCAGCTCCAGCGGGAGAAATGGAAGGCCGAATGAATCCTCGCTGGAGATTCTCTTGGATGTATTCAGAGGTAGCTTGAGTTTCAGGTAAAGAAAGTGGATACACACGACCCCTAGGAGGAGTCTTGCCAGGTAGAAGATCGATCGGACAATCCCAAGAACGATGAGGAGGGAGACGTTCAGACTGAGTTTTATCAAATACATCGGCAAATGAAGCATACTGAGGAGGAAGTCCCGGTGAGGAAGGTGAAATGGAAGATTGCTGTATTTTAAGAGGAGTAACTTGGGAGAGACAACGATTATGACATTCAGCTCCCCAAGACGTAACTTGAGGAGTGCGCCAGTCAATCTGGGGAGAATGACATTGAAGCCATGGAAGGCCTAAAACAATCGGACTTGTAGTAACAGGGAGAATTAGAAACGAAATTTCTTCTTGGTGTAGAACACCAATCTGAAGCGTTACTGGAGACGTGCTCTGGGTGATGAGACCATTAATAAGACGTGATCCGTCGATAGCAGTCACAGTAATCGGTGTCTTCAGAGTAATCACTGGTAGGGACCATTGATTCACTAGGGATTTAGAAATGAAATTTCCCGCTGCTCCAGAATCAATAAGTGCTTGGGACTCAAAGGATTTGGTAGCGAAGGAAATTGTAACATCAAAAGCGCAGACTTTTAATTTCGTAGAACATGGAGAGGACTCCAGGGACCCTAACTTCACCTCTCCAGAACTAGTTAGGGCCTGGCATTTCCCGATTTCTTAGGGCAAGAATTGAGCAAATGTGTGGAATCAGCACAATAGATACAAAGTCTATTCTTTACTCTTCGGTTCCTCTCCTCAGAAGTTAATTTGGAACGTCCGATCTCCATGGGGATCACAGGAGATGAAGCTGGACGAAGTGGAGGGGTTGAGCGAAGAGGTGCTTTAACTGAAGTTGTTTTTTCAGATTCCCTTTCACGAAACCTCATGTCTACACGATGGCAGAGGGAAATCAGATCTTCTAATGACGTAGGTAGTTCTTGGGTAGTCAGTGCATCTTTAATTTTATCGGAGAGCCCCTGCCAGAAGGCGGCAATTAAGACTTCAGTGTTCCACTGAAGTTCAGATGCTAATATCCTAAATTGAATGACGTACTGGCCTACTGTACGAGAACCCTGACGTAAATGGAGAATGCTGAAAGCAGCGGAGATTACACAACCTGGTTCATCGAATACACTTCGGAACATCGAAATAAATTTGGCACTATCCTGTAATACTGGATCGTTCCTTTCCCACAGAGGGGAAGCCCATGCCAGAGCTTGTCCAGAAAACAATGAAATAAGATAGGCCACTCTGGAACGATGAGTAGAGAAATTTTGAGGTTGGAGCTCAAAATGAACTGAACATTGGTTGAGAAAACCCCTACAAGTTTTGGGGTCTCCATCATATTTTGACGGAGTAGGCAGGTGAAGCATGGAAGCTGTAGACACCTGGGATGGCACTGAGGAAACGGAGGAAGGCACAGGAGCATCAGCATTAGCTGTGATATTCTGTCCAGATGTTCCTTGGGAGGCTAACGCCTGGTAA
The DNA here is from genome assembly GCF_038048845.1 of Mixophyes fleayi. NCBI lineage: Eukaryota > Metazoa > Chordata > Amphibia > Anura > Limnodynastidae > Mixophyes > Mixophyes fleayi. Next base: position 240,989,452 of record NC_134405.1, on the reverse strand, counting down.
CATTGTAATAACAGCTGTTGGCGAGCATCCTGTTGCTCCACACGGGTGACCAGATGCTGCAGCATCTCTTTAGCTGTAGGTTCCGAATCTGGGTCTGTCATGGCCTGATCTTACTGTCACGGGCACTAGGAGTCTTTACCCAGGGATCACCAGGTGATGGACTTACCAGAGCAATATAGGTGGTAATAGGGTACTCTGGTAGCGGGGTGATCACGGAACAGGAGACAGCAGATGGTAGAGAATGCTCGTGGAAAGTCTATGACTAGCAGCACTGTTAATAAATAGGTAATAGTACACGAGGAACTGAATGGACAAAGGAAACGTGAGGGTAGTCAGTGGTCTGCGGGAAGCAAGTTGTACCACTGCTATAGTGAGGAGGAATGTCCAGAAATAACGAGGAGGTGATGAGAGTCAGCGGTCTGCGTTAAGCAAGTTGTACCGCTGTCTAGGTGAAGGAATGGAATCCTAGGTGGAGGTATCCGGAGAGTCAGTGGTCTGCGTTAGCAAGTTGTACCACTGCTATGTGGAAGGATACTGGAAACGGGTGACACAGGGAACAGGAATCAGTGGTCTGCCTCCAGCAAGTTGTACCACTGAAATATATGTGAGGAGGAGCACGGGGAGATAAATGTAATACAGAGTATACACGGGCACACTGAACTTGATCCCACGATGATATGCACAAAGTATTAATAACTGAGCAGCACTGCACAAATATAAAAAGTCACGGGAACTATCCAGACTACAAGGTAACACAGTCAAATGATGGCAATAGTCTCAGTGGATAGGCAACTCCAGAGAAGAATAACTCAGTCCAGCAAGGTATGCAATACACGAGCACAGTCAATGATAAGTATGCATACCGTGGTTCAGAAGAGCAGGCTGTCAGAAAGGAGTGCAGGGATACCTGAGCGGCAGGAGGCCGGCAGGATGCGAAGTCCCAGGGAAATGGAAGCGGAATCCAAGTAGGTGCAGCGCACAGGTAGGTAGACCAGCAACGATGGAAAGAATACTCAGGAAGCAGTAGTATATAGGACTGGTCGCCTGGAGACCACTGAAGAGTAGAAGTGGTATGGCAGAGAAGACAGCAGCGGAGCGTTGATCCAATGCAGACAGGCGAGTTGACACAGGCAGGAACACTGTAGAAGCACGGAGAGCGGATCAGCTGGCTGCAGACACGAGGAGTACTGGAGAGTAGCGATAAGCAGGACACTGCAGATACACGGAGGTAGCGGATAGGAATCAGCAGGTGCAGTCACGATGAAACACGAGAGAGTTGAGGTAAGCTGGAACTGTTGAACACGGAGACAGCGGATAGGAATCAGCTGGTGTAGTCTCGATGAAACACGGGAGAGTTGAAGTGAGCTGGTACCTGTAGTGCACGGAGGCAGCGGATAGGAATCAGCTAGAACAGTCACGATGAAACACGGGAGAGTTGAAGTGAGCTGATAACTGTAGTGCACGGAGGCAGTGGATAGGAATCAGCTGGTGCAGTCTCGATGAAACACGGGAGAGTTGAAGTGAGCTGGTAACTGTAGTGCACGGAGGCAGCGGATAGGAATCAGCTGGAGTAGTCACGATGAAACACAGGAGAGTTGAAGTGGTCTGGAAACCACAGGAGTGTTGAAGTGGTCTGGAAACCACAAGGGAGTTGAAGTGGTCTGGAAACCACAGGAATCAGCTGGGCTGAATACACGAGGAAACACAGGAACACCTTCAGAGGCTCATGGGGGATGAGACTCCAAGATCAGGCAACGAGGTATTGACCACAGGTGCCTTAAATAGGGAGTGTTGCCTGATCAGCCAATTAACTAAAAGGAACATGTACTGAAGGGTTGAAAGGGCTGCACATGCGCAGACCCTCAGGATGGTGGACGGCCACGGTTCCTAAACACACGAGAAGTAGCACTCACAGTCCGGTGAGTGACAGGTATACTCTCCAATGTTTGGCAAACTTAGATAGGCTGTGGGTGCCCCTGTATTGTGACACCTGCCTTGTATGTTGGTATTTTATGTGAATGTAATTTCTGTATCTAAAATATTGCTCTTTCTTTGCTAAAGTTTGCTGTGAATTCTATGGTATGATTTTTGTTCCCATGGCTGTCCCTTGTACTTATAGACATTACCCTAAAACCAGGAAAAAAGTTACAGAATTACTTTAATACAAAAAACCAACATGATTACAGTGCTCTGAAAGCTCTATTCAGTAGTAACAAAAAAACAGATGGCGGAATCAAAAGGCCGCAAATAATACAAAGTGATATATAACAATCATTTATTGAAATACATTAAACAGTACATATATACCTATAAATAATACTTTCAAAAAACAAGTATATAAAAAACTCTCAAACTGAATAGATAATTAAGTAAACGTCCTAATATATCCAAAAGAAATTGTAGCAGTTGCCAAGGGAATAAATATATAGTCTATAATAGCTGAAATATTAAGTGCAAATAAATGAATCCCTCACACATTGTAGGGGGGGCGGACTTTGCGAGGAGCGCAGATTTTCATGACAGCGCATCTCCATATTTATGCAGAATCCCGGTTCTATGTTCTACTGAGAACTTGAAAGGTTGCAGTGCCAAGAACCAGCAGGTTATCTTGACATTTACCTCCTGGTTGTTCTGCATCCACCACAATGGTGCATGGTCTGTTATTAACGTGAATTCTATGCCTAGGAGATAATAGCGCAAAGCTTATGTAGATTATTTTATGGCGAGACTGTCACGGGCACTAGGAGTCTTTGCCCAGGATATCACCAGATGATGTACTTACCAGAGTAATATAGCTGGTACTATGGTTCTCTGGTAGCAGGGTGACAACGGAACAGGAGAATCAGCAGATGGTGAGAGAATGCTCAAAGAAAGTCTATGACTAGCAGTAACTGGTAATGAGTAGATGAATGTACACGAGGAACCAGATGGACAAGTAAACGTGAGGAGAGTCAGTAGTCTGCGTACAGCAAGTTGTACCACTGCTATAATGAGGAGGAATGTCCAGGAGTAGCGAGGAGTGAGAGTCAGTGGTCTGCGTATAGCAAGTTGTACCACTGTCTATAGTGAAGGAATGGATTCCAGGTGCAAGTAGGTAACGGGGAAGTCAGTGGTCTGCGTATAGCAAGTTGTACCGCTGCTTATGTGAGAGGATACTAGAAACTGGTGTCACAGGGAAACAGGAGTCAGTGGTCTGCGTCAGCAAGTTGTACCACTGCTATATATATATGTGAGGAGGGACACGAGGAGATGAATGTAATGCAGAGGATACACGGGGCACACGGAACTTGATCCCACGTTGATATCCACAATACAATAATAACTTGCAAGCGCTGCTTGAAGTATACAAAGTCACCAGAGCGATCCAGGCAATAGGACACAAAGTCAATAGTCACAATAGCTACAGTAGATAGAAGACTCCGGAGATGAACACAACACAGTCCAGACGGATATGCAATACAAAAGCAAAGTCAATGGAAGGTATGCATACCGCGGTTCAGGAGAGCAGGCTGTCAGTGAGACATGCAGGGATACCTGAACGGCTGAACGCCGGCAGGAGGAGAAACCACTGGAGGATGGAAGCGGTAATCAGGTTGGTGCAGCGCACGGCAGGTAACCAGTATCAACGGAGCAATACTCAGGAAGCAGTAGTAAGTAAAACTGGAAACATGATGAACACGGGAGAGTTGAGGCGGACTGGAATCCGGCAGCAGTAGCAGATAGGAATCAGCTGAGTGCAGGCACGATGAACACAGGAGAGTTGAGGCGGACTGGAATCTGGCAGCAGTAGCAGATAGGAATCAGCTGAGTGCAGGCACGATGAACACAGGAGAGTTGAAGTGGTTTGGAAGCCACAAACGTAGAAGACGGGAATCAGCTGGAGCTGAATACATGAGGAAACACAGGAACACCTTCAGAGGCTCATGGGGAATGAGACTCCAAGTTCAGGCAACCAGGTAATGATCACAGGTGGTTTAAATAGGGAGGGTTGCCTGATCATCCAATCAATTAAAAGCAACAGGTACTGAAGGTTTAATAAGGGCTGCACATGCGCAGACCCTCAGGATGGAGGACGGCCACAGTTCCTGAACACAGGAGAAATGGCACTCACAGTCCGGTGAGTGACAGTACCCCCCCTTTTAAAGGTGGGCACAGAATACCTGAAACCGGGTTTGTCCGGAAACTTGGAATAAAACTTCTTAAGAAGAGCTGGAGCGTTGAGATCTTCTGCTTTAATCCATGACCGCTCTTCAGGACCAAAGCCCTTCCAATGAACGAGGAAATGAAGAACTCCTCGCGAAATTTTTGCATCCAATATGTGAGTAATCTCAAAGTCCTCCTCTTGATGAACTTGAACTGGCCGAGGTGCTGAACGAGGGACAGAGAAACGATTGATAAGGGGTTTGAGCAAAGACACATGGAAGGCATTGGAAATACGAAGGTTCTTAGGTAGTAGAAGTTTGAAACAAACTGGATTTATCACTTGAATGATCCTATATGGACCAATAAAACGAGGAGCGAACTTCATAGATGGGACCTTCAAACGAATATTTTTGGTTGATAACCATACACGATCTCCGATTTTAAGTGGTGGAATAGCCCGTCTCTTTCTATCTGCAAAAGACTTATATCTGGCAGATGTCTTCTTTAAACAGGTTCTGACCTGAGACCAAATATTTTTGAAGGTCTGACAAACAGTCTCTACAGCAGGAACTTGGGTGGGAGGGAGGGCAGGAAATTCCGGAAAAGACGGATGGTGACCGTAAACCACAAAGAATGGAGTTTTAGAAGATGATTCATGATACATGTTGTTATGAGCGAATTCAGCCCATGGAAGCAAATCTACCCAGTTGTCTTGGTTGGCTGAAGAGAACATCCTTATAAAAGTCTCAAGATCTTGATTGACCCTTTCGGTTTGTCCGTTTGATTGAGGATGGTAGGAGGATGAGAGTGACAATCGGATACCCAAGGTCTTACAGAGGGCCCGCCAGAATCTGGAAACAAATTGTACTCTTCTATCTGAAACAATCTCGGAAGCACATCCATGAATACGGAAGATTTCTTTGATGAAATAATCAGCCAGAGTAGATGAAGAAGGTAAACCGGTCAAAGGAACGAAATGTGCCATCTTCGAATATCTGTCCACCACTACCCAAATAGTATTGCACTTTTTACTAGGAGGAAGATCAGTAACAAAGTCCATACTAATATGGGTCCACGGCTTGGAAGGAATGGGTAGTGGTTGAAGCAAACCCGCTGGAGTTCTGCAGGGAGTCTTGAACTGGGAACACAATTCACAAGCAGCCACAAAATCTTTGACATCTCTCCTCATAGAAGGCCACCAGTAACTTCGAGAAAGAATTTCAAAAGTCTTGCGTTCACCAGAATGTCCAGAAAAACGAGAAGAGTGAAACCACAAAAGGATTTTCTTCCTAAGAGCAGGAGGCACAAGGGTTCTCCGAAATGGTAGCACCTTAGTGGAAGAAGCAGCCAGAGAAACACATTTGGGGTCTAATATAGAGTGGTTGGGACCATCTTCAACGTCTGAGGACGTCACAAAAGCTCGAGATAGGCTGTCTGCTTTTTTATTTTTCGCAGCTGGTTTGAAGGTTATGATTAGTTCAAAACGAGAAAAGAAAAGAGACCATCTTGCTTGACGAGGATTCAAACATTGAGCAGACTGTAAATATGACAAATTTTTATGATCAGTAAAAATTGTCACAGGATGACGAGCTCCTTCCAACAAATATCTCCATTCCTCTAATGCTACTATTATAGCCAGCAACTCCTTGTCCCCGATGGTATAATTCTTCTCCGCAGGCAGAAGACCCCGAGAGTAAAAGGCACAAGGATGGAATTTTTGTTGCTCCGATCTTTGGAAGAGAATGGCTCCTAAACAAACATTAGAGGCATCTACCTCTAGGAAGAAGGGAAGCGTCACATCAGGCTGTCGAAGAACAGGAGCGGAGGAGAAGGACTCTTTGAGAAACTGGAAGGCTTGAAGGGCCTCAGAGGACCATTGTTTAGTATTGGCCCCTTTACGAGTTAGGGCCACAATAGGAGATGCAATCGAGGAAAAATCTTGAATGAAGCGTCTATAGTAATTGGCAAAACCTAAAAAACGCTGAATTGCACGAAGAGTAGTTGGCTGAGGCCAATGTAATACAGCATTCACCTTTTCTGGATCCATCTGAAGACCAACTCCGGAAACAATATATCCCAGAAATGGAATCTGGGGCAACTCGAATGAACATTTTTCTAACTTGCAGAATAATGAATTTGTTCGGAGTCTGGAAAGGACCTCTGCCACATGTTGATGATGAGAAGGCAGGTCCTGCGAAAAGATCAATATGTCGTCCAGATAGACGACGACACAAACATATAACAAGTCCCGGAAGATCTCATTAATGAAACCCTGGAAAACAGCGGGGGCGTTACATAACCCGAAGGGCATTACTAAATATTCATAATGCCCGTCTCTGGTGTTGAAAGCTGTCTTCCATTCGTCACCGGACCTGATTCGAATTAAATTGTAGGCACCACGAAGATCCAACTTGGTAAAGATCCGAGCTCCCTTGATACGATCAAATAACTCAGTAATTAATGGAATGGGATACCGATTTTTGATAGTTATAGCGTTATGTCCACGGAAATCTATGCAAGGACGTAATGACCCATCCTTCTTTTTTACGAAGAAAAACCCTGCTCCAGCGGGAGAGGTAGAAGGTCGAATAAATCCTCGCTGGAAATTCTCTTTGATGTACTCAGATGTAGCTTGAGTTTCAGGTAACAAAAGTGGATACACACGACCCCTGGGAGGAGTCTTGCCAGGTTGAAGATCAATCGGACAGTCCCACGAACGATGAGGAGGAAGACGTTCAGACTGAATTTTATCAACTACATCGGCAAAAGAAGCATACTGAGGAGGAAGTCCCGGTGAACAAGGTGAAATGGAGGATTGCTGTATTTTGAGAGGAACGACTTGAGAGAGGCAACGATGATGACATTCAGGCCCCCAAGACGTAACTTGAGGAGTGTGCCAGTCAATCTGGGGAGAATGACGTTGAAGCCATGGAAGGCCTAATACAATCGGACTGGTAGTAACAGGAAGAATTAAAAATGAAATTTCTTCCTGGTGTAATACACCAATTTGAAGGGTTACTGGAGACGTACTCTGGGTGATGAGACCATTAATAATGCGTGATCCATCGATAGCAGTCACAGTAATAGGTATTTTCAAGGTAATCACTGGTAGGGACCATTGATTCACGAGGGATTTAGAAATAAAATTTCCTGTAGTTCCAGAGTCAATAAGTGCTTGGGACATGAAAGATTTGGTAGCAAAGGAAACCGTAACATCAAAAGCACAAACTTTTAATTTCGTAGAACATGGAGAGGACTCCAGGGACCCTAACTTCACCTCTCCAGAACTGGTTAGGGCCTGGCATTTCCCGATTTTTTTAGGGCATGAATTGAGCATATGAGTAGAATCAGCACAATAGATACAAAGTCTATTTTTTACTCTTCGGTCCCTTTCCTCTGAAGTTAATTTGGAGCGACCTATCTCCATAGGTATCACCGGAGATGAAACTTGGCGAACTTGAGGACTTGAGCGAAGAGGTGCTTTAAATGAAGTTGTTTTTTCAGACTCTCTTTCACGAAATCTCATGTCTACACAATGGCAAAGAGAAATCAAATCTTCTAGAGAAGTAGGTAATTCTTGAGTAGTCAGTGCATCTTTAATTTTCTCAGAAAGCCCCTGCCAGAAGGCGGCAATTAAGGCTTCAGTGTTCCACTGAAGTTCAGAGGCTAATATCCGAAATTGAATGACGTACTGGGCTACAGTACGAGAACCCCGACGTAGACGGAGGATGCTGGATGCAGCGGAAATAACACGACCTGGTTCATCAAATACACTTCGAAACGTGGAAATAAATTTGGCACTATCTTGTAATAATGGATCATTTCTTTCCCACAGAGGGGAAGCCCATGCGAGAGCTTGTCCGGAAAACAAGGAAATGAGATAGGCCACTCTGGAACGATGAGTAGAGAAATTGTCAGGTTGAAGCTCAAAATGAACTGAGCATTGATTTCGAAAACCCCTGCATGTTTTGGGGTCTCCATCATATTTTGAAGGAGTAGGCAGGTGTAGCGTGGAAGCAGTAGACACCTGGGATGGCACTGGGAAAACAGAGGAAGGCACAGGAGCATCAACAGTAGCTGTGATATTTTGCGCAGACGTTCTTTGGGAGGCTAACACCTGGCAACATTGCAGCAATTGTTGTTGGCGAACATCCTGTTGTTCAATACAGGTAACCAGATACTGCAGCATCCCTTTAGCTGTAGGTTCCGATCCTGGGTCTGTCATGGCCTGATCTTACTGTCACGGGCACTAGGAGTCTTTGCCCACGATATCACCAGATGATGTTCTTACCAGAGTAATATAGCTGGTACTATGGTCCTCTGGTAGCAGGGTGACAACGGAACAGGAGAATCAGCAGATGGTGAGAGAATGCTCAAGGAAAGTCTATGACTAGCAGCAACTGGTAATGACTTAGATGGATGTACACGAGGAACCAGATGGACAAGGAAACGTGAGGAGAGTCATTGGTCTGCGTACAGCAAGTTGTACCACTGCTATAGTGAGGAGGAATGTCCAGGAGTAGAGAGGAGGTAGTGAGAGTCAGTGGTCTGCGTATAGCAAGTTGTACCACTGTCTATAGTGAAGGAATGGATTCCAGGTGCAAGTAGGTAATGGGGAAGTCAGTGGTCTGCGTACAGCAAGTTGTACCACTGCTTATGTGAGAGGATACTTGAAACTGGTGCCAATGGGAAACAGTTGTCAGTGGTCTGCGTCAGCAAGTTGTACCACTGCTATATATATATGTGAGGAGGGGCACGAGGAGATGAATGTAATGCAGAGGATACACGGGGCACACGGAACTTGATCCCACGATGATATCCACAATACAATAATAACTGACAAGCGCTGCTTGAAGTATACAAAGTCACTATAGCGATCCAGGTAATAGGAAACAAAGTCAATAGTAACAATAGCTTCAGTAGATAGAAGACTCCGGAGATGAACACAACACAGTCCAGACGGATATGCAATACAATAGCAAAGTCAATGGAAAGTATGCATACCGCGGTTCAGGAGAGCAGGCTGTCAAGGAGACGTGCAGGGATACCTGAACGGCTGAACGCCGGCAGGAGGAGAGACCACTGGAGGATGGAAGCGGTAATCAGGTTGGTGCAGCGCACGGAAGGTAACCGGTAATCAACGGAGCAATACTCAGGAAGCAGTAGTAAGTAAAACTGGAAACATGATGAACACGGGAGAGTTGAGGCTGTCTGGAATCCGGCAGAGTAGCGGAGGCAGCGGAGGGAAGGTACGCTGAACACAGGAGAGTAGAGGCGGTCTGGAATCCGGCAGTAGTAGTGAAGGAATCAGTGGAGAGCTGACACGATGAACACAGGAGGGTTGAGGCGGACTGGAAACCGGCAGCAGTAGCAGATAGGAATCAGCTGAGAGCTGACACGATGAACACAGGAGAGTTGAGGCGGACTGGAATACGGCAGCAGTAGCAGATAGGAATCAGCTGAGTGCAGACACGATGAACACAGGAGAGTTGAAGTGGTCTGGAAACCACAATCGTAGTAGACAGGAATCAGCTGGAGCTGAATACACGAGGAAACACAGGAACACCTTCAGAGGCTCATGGGGAAGGAGACTCCAAGATCAGGCAACCAGGTAATGATCACAGGTGGTTTAAATAGGGAGGGTTGCCTGATCATCCAATCAATTAAAAGCAACAGGTACTGAAGGTTTCATAAGGGCTGCACATGCGCAGACCCTCAGGATGGCGGACGGCTACGGATTCTGAACACAGGAGAAATGGCACTCACAGTCCGGTGAGTGACATATTGTAGGGAGAGATGTTGAGATTCTAATGAAGTCAACCAGTGACAGACCTGTAAATATTTATAAAAGTCCTGGTTTACTATATGGAACTGATCCTGTAGTTGCGAGAAAGATAACATAGTTTGGTCTGAAAATAATAATTTAATAATGGTAATCCCTTTAGCTAACCATATATTTAGGTTTTTGATCTGGAATGAGCTTTGCTAGGGCAAGAATAGAGAGGTTGAAAGTAGGAAGGGTCATAATTCCTGTAGACTTCAAAGGATGCGTTACACTTGTAATGCATCCTTTGTAAATCTAGGAACTTTGGATGGAGATGGGCGCCAAGGCCTAGGAATCCACAGGAGATCTGCCACTGGGAAGGCCTGGACTAACTATCTTTCTATGTCCACCCATGGTTTATGGAAGGTTGGGAGAGACCAATCACAGAGCTGGGCAAGTATGGCAGCTCCCTGGTATCTGATTTATTTACTTGTTCCAGGATGTTAATTTTTCTGTGTGTATTATCAGATGCCTGCCTACCCATAACAAAACCCACCTGATCTGGGTGTATTAGTGTTGGAATTAGGGGCTAAGGAAATCTGCGATTAGTTTGGCATATACAGTCAGGTCCATAAATATTGGGACATAGACACAATTCTCATATTTTGGGCTCTATACACCACCACAATGGATTCAAAATTAAACTAACAAGATGTGCTTTAACTGCAGACCTTCAGCTTTAATTTGAGGGTATTTACATCCAAATCAGGTAAACTGTATAGGAATTATAACGGCTGGAAAATCAAAACAAACCCATCACAGAGACAAAGCAAAAACATTAGGTGTGGCCAAATCAACTGTTTGGAACCTTCTTAAAAAGAAAGAACGCACTGGAGAGCTCAGCAACACCAAAAGCCCCGGAAGAGCACGGAAAACAACTGTGGTGGATGACAGAAGAATTTTTTCCCTGGTGAAGAAAAACCCCTTCACAACAGTTGGCCAAATCAAGAACACTCTCCAGGAGGTAGGTGTATATGTGTCAAAGTCAACAATCAAGAGAAGACTTCACAAGAGTGAATATAGAGGGTTCACCACAAGATGTAAACCATTTGTGAGCCACAAAAACAGGAAGACCAGATTAGAGTTTGGCAAACAACAAAAGCCATTACAGTTCTGGAACTACATCCTATGGATAGATGAGACAAAGATCAACTTGTACCAGAGTGATGGGAAGAGAAGAGTATGGAGAAAGAAAGAAGCTGCTCATGATCCAAAACATATCACCTCATCAGTGAAACGTGTTGTTAATGTCATGGCGTGGGCATGTATGGCTGCCAATGGAACTGGTTCCCTTGTATTTATTGATGATGTGACTGCTGACAAAAGCAGCAGGATGAATTTTGAAGTGTTTCGGACAATATTATCTGCTCATATTCAGTCAAATGCTTCAGAACTCATTGGACGGCGCTTCAAAGTGCAGATGGACAATGACTGAAAGCATACTGCAAAAGCAACCAAAGAGTTTTTTTTAAGGCTAACAAGTGGAATGTTATGCAATGGCCAAGTCAATCACCTGACCTGAATCCGATTGAACATGCATTTCACTTGATGAAGACAAAACTGAAGGGAAAATGCCCCAAGAACAAGCAGGAACTGAAGACATTTGCAGTAGAGGCCTGGCAGAGCATCACCAGGGATGAAACCCAGCATCTGGTGATGTCTATGCCTTCCAGACTTCAGGCTGTAATTGACTGCAAAGGATTTGCAACTAAGTATAAAAAAGTGAAAGTTTCATGTAGTATTGTTTAGTTTGTCCCATTACTTTTGGTCCCTAAAAAAGTGGGAGGCACATATAGAAACCGTTGTAATTTCTACACCGTTCACCTGATTTGGATGTAAATTCCCTCAATTTAAAGCTGAAAGTCTGCAGTTAAAGCACATCTTGTTTGTTTCATTTCAAATCCATTGTGGTGATGTATAGAGCCCAAAATATGAGAATTGTGTCGATGTCCCAATATTTATGGACCTGACTGTATCTTTATATCTGTCACACTTCTGGTATCACAAACGGAACCCAATAGCCAGGTATTTCTGAATTCAACAGGATTTATTTTGGTATACAAATAAATCTCCAGTGTCCAACAAATAAAGTCCAAAGTCACAAGAGTATAAAGGTCTGGTGGAAGTATCAAGTACTTGTAGTCCAAATCACAAGGAGGCAAGGTTCTGTGGAAGCATCTGGTTCAGATACAAACACAATACTCGTGCAAAGGCTTCATAACACAGGAAGTGCCTTTTCTAGGCCCAAACAGGAAATGGGATCCAAGATGGAATCTTCATGAGACAGTCCCGGCCATCTTGGATAAGGGCTATTGTAAGGGCAAGTTCATAACAGAGATCCAAGATGGAAACTTCATGAGGCAATCACGGCCATCTTGAATGAGGGCAAAACTAAAGACAAGTACATAACAATATCAGAATTAAGTAAAGCAATAGGCCTATAATTTTGGCACATGGTCCGGTCCTTACCAGGCTAGTATCGTCACTATTTGGGACTCAAGAATCTCTGTTGGAAAGTGGCCCTGTCGGGAGCCTTCATTATACAGTTGTTCTAGATAGGGACTAAGCTCAGACTGGAACGTAGAATAAAAAAGGTTAATAAACCCATCAGGTCCAGGGGCTTTATCCTTAGGAAGTGACTTAATAACTGACAGAATCTCTGAGTCCATGGGGCACTAAGGGCCTCTATAGAGTCAGGGTCTAAGGATGGGAGGTTGAACTTGCTTAAGAAACTTTTAATCAGAGGTTGGGTCGGCTATGGGGTACTGGTACACTCGGACAGGTTGTACAATTTAGAATAATACTTTGCAAAGGTGTCAGCAATGGCCTTTGTGATTGGATATTCTCGCACCAGCTTCATCTACCAAATGTTTAATACGAAATTGTGCCCTTTAACCCCTTAGCTTCCTCACCAGCATTCTACCTTCCCTATTGCCAGAGACATAATATTTTTGACGTAGTCTACTCATTGCCTGTTGAGTACGAGTAAGGAGAAGTTTTTGGAGTTCGGACTTAATTTGGGCAATACGTGTCTTTAGGTCGGCTGAGGAATGCACCTTGTTAACGGACTCAATAGAAGAGAGCTCCGTCTCCAACTTCCAACTAGGGATGCGTGTTTAAGACTCGCTCCCATCTGGATAGCTGTACCCCTTAAAACCGCTTTAAGTGTACACCAAAAAATGAAGACGGAGGTATCCCCTGGGGGATTAGTTGAAAAATATGTAGTTAAAGTCCCCCTAAATGCTTCTTTGGCTTCTAAAAGAGCAAGTAAACGAGGGGCCAGGCGCCAGGAGCCTGGAGGTATCGATGAACTAGGAAATACCACCGGTGCATGATCGGACCAAGAAATCGGGAGAATTTTAATTGATTTTGTGTTTTGAAGTGCCCATTTATCCTTAAGGATTAAATCAATACGAGAGTAGGAGTTATGAACTGAGGAGTGATAAGTGTAGTCCCGCTCTAACGGGGTTTGAATCCTCCAAACATCATAAAGCCCGAACTCCGCCAGCAGCCTAGAGAAAGCAGCAGAGGGACCTGCTTCATTATCTACCGTACGACGGATGGGAGCAGTTGATCTGTCCAACTTGGGGTCAGCCACTATATTGAAATCTCCCATAAGAATGAGTGCACCCCTTTTACATTTGTCTATTTCACAAAATGTAGCTCTGAGGAAGGGTACTTGACGAGAATTAGGAGCGTATATGGAGACTATAGTAACTAAGTGGCCATCCAGAGATCCTATCACTATCAAATAACAACCATTCTTGTCCTCTACACTAGAATGAAGAGTAAAATTGGCTTTAGCACTAAACAACAGGGCTACCCCATTCTTTTTCAACGGGGCATTGGCTTTATTACATAGAGTGAATTTATTGTCTCAGTAGACAGGCAGGGCCTTGGCCAGAAAGTGGGTTTCTGGGACAGCCACAACATCAGCTTTTTGTTTATAGAAATATGAGAGAGACAGCCAGCGTTTGGTGTGGGAGTTCAACCACCTTACATTCAGTGGCATATATTTAACCATTCACGTATACACTGGGTAGTAGAGACCATAGCAGAGACAATTGTAGAAGTATATAATAGAACTGTACTTTCCTAGGGGATGGGGGGGTAGAAGGAAGGAGGGTAGGAGGGAGGGGAAGGGTGAACAGGTAGAAAAAAAACAACAGAAAAGTAGAAGGGAGTTTACTGACAAAATCGGTACATGTGGTGACATGGTTCTAACCATAGAAGTTTCTACCCATACCAGAAACTATACATCAACAATATAACATTTACGTAAACTAATAACAGTATCAGTCCCGAGAACAAAAGGAATCCAGTTGATAAGCGAGAGATACAGTTCCTCTTACCACCGGAAGGTGCCCCTGACTCCAGAGACAGACTTTCCTGCTCCACCTGATCGGTATAAACTGACTCGTGTTCTCCAAGGGATAACAGTTAAGAGTCAACGGGGGCTATAAATAAGACATGAGTTATTTAAAGATGTGAGCATGGGTCCTACTAGGACGGGAGGTGACGTATTAAAGATGCAGTCAGGAGACTTTTCCTCAGTCCCCCTTCACTTGCGACCACTCTCTCGGCAATCTCTCTCGCGGAGCTGGGACATTTGTCTGCAACTGGATCTCCCAGGAATTCAGAAGTTGTATGCCATATTCCACTGAAGTGATTATGTGGGTAGAGTTGTTTCAGTGAATGATGAGCTTGACCGGGAAACCCTATCGATATTGAATCTGTTTACCCCGAAGAGCCTTGGTGATATACTGAAAGGTGCGCCTTTTGGCTACGGTAGCTGGAGTGAAATCAGGGAAGATTTGCAGGCCCTGAAGAGTCTCCTCAGCTGTTGATGTTCTAGCCGCACATAAGACCTGTTCCTTAATATGGAAGTAATGTACATGCATAAGCGTGTCTCTAGGTGAAGATTCAAGACCAGATCTCGGGCTCGGTGCCTATTTATGCAGTGCAAGAGCAAATCTTGTGTAGAGGCTTCAGGGAACAATTTTTGAAACAGCGCTTTGACGAAGCTTGACAGATCAGAATTAGAGACTGATTCCGGAAAACCTCTCAGTTTAATGTTATTTCGGCGGGAACGGTCTTCACTGTCTGCCATCTTATCCACCATCTCCAGTATCTCAGATTCGAGTTTCTCATGGGAAGAAATAAGGTCGTTATGGGATGCCACCAATTCCTCCATCTTGTCCTCTACATGAGAAGTTCTGCCGTCCAAAAGCTGACACCTGCGTATTAATTTCACGTAGTGAGGAACGCATTTCAGACACTAATTCGGCCTTGAAAGAGGTAATCATCAGCTGCAAAGTTCTTGTGGTAATCGAGCCATCTAGGTCTACTTGTGGAGGTGTTGCGGTGGGTGGAGATGAGACACTTACAGATGCAGGTGTTTCCACATCTTCCGTGGCTCTATGTTTGGAGACTGTTCCTGACGATGAGACAGATTAAGGTTTGAAGAATTGAACTGTCGCCGCCTTCTTAGAGGCCTTGATTCTCTTAGGAGCCAACTTAGCCTTCAGATTAGAATTGGCTGTGAGGGAGATCACAGTGAATTATCAGGCACTTGAGAGGGGCGGAAGGGTACAACGATGGTAGGTCCTGTTACATCGCAGTCAAGTAAAATATATTGAATTCAGATTGACGAAGGTGTGGGTGAGAAACACAATTGACAAATAGGTATTTGACATCTCAGCAGATTGTGTCTTAGGCCACTAGGCTATTAGTGAGCAGAGGTGATGGTAAAGCTGCGTACTGTGTAGATCTTTATGACATGCCCCTGGTGAACTGCAGAACCTGCACCTTTCTATTTGGCAGATCTCAATGAAATGGGCAGAGAGCTCAAAGTTATGTGGCTGGACTTTATATTTTTCACCTCCTGCTTGATGTGTATCATTAATCGTGTCTAGCACCAAACCAGAGATCTGATAAAGACTTGCACTGGGTTTTGAAGGTGTTGACTAAGTGTTAATAATAATTAACCACAAGTTGGCAGCAGAGCCTCACTTGTAGTGCTATGTGCCTCAATAGAATAGAATAGAATGGCAGGCAACTTAACCGAACACACACAAACACAAACATAAACCCCACCACTGTGGGTGTTTGGGGAGGTTATCAGTGTTGCACGAGAGTACCAACCGATGACTCAGCACTGGGGTCTGCAGCCATAGTGGGTTCTACACTCAAGGGCTGTGTCTTCTCTCCTCCGCGATGACGGGGTCAGGCTCACCGGAAATGAGGCTGCAATGGCGAGATGGGCACTTCCGGTTCCGCGCTACGGCCAGATATTCCGCACCCCAGGTCCAAGTCGGCTGCCAGGGACTGGGGGTCGCACAGACGCCGCACAGGTAAGGCGAACCAGCGCGGGGCTGCACAGCAGTCGGGTCGGGAGTGGGCGGCTATATATGACCGGGTGGTGTGCTGCAGTCCAGAGCTCTATTGGGAGTATGAAAGAGACTTCCAGCTGTATAGGTTGTATCCCCCGGTAAAAGGGATCATTTGTTGCTACATATCTGGTATCAGGTGGCCCAATAAAAGGAGTTTTAAAGACAGCAAAGACGGAGCTGGTGTACAAACCGTCCTGCTAGTATGGCTGTCAGGCCACACCCCCCTTTATGTTATTTTTCAATATACAATGTACAACTTGAATGTATTACATTATACGAATTGTACGGTTGCAGTTGGTTACAATGAAAAAAAGTTGAGAAAAAATATAGGGTGAGACTGGGTACAAAGAACACAATTGGAAATATGGGAATAAGGGTTCACTAATGAGATAAAATAAACATTTTATAGTGCTCCATTAATATAATGCACAATTGAATCCCTAATATTAATTGCAGGTATAAATAGAGTTACATAAAATTGAATATAAATAGCATTTATTAGGGTTTACCTTGTAAGAGCATTTTGTTATAAGGTGTTGACATGTAAAGAAGGAGCAGTAAATGTTTTCCTTATGTCAATTATTTATGCTTTGGACCCAGCAGAAGATTGTATAGTAACTTAAGTAACTGCAGTGCACATTGTTTATTTTATACATTATTAAGCAGAAAATAACTCTGGTCTAGAGGTAAATTTCACACACCTGTAATATTACTCTTATAATGCCTGTGTTACGAGCCGCCGTGGCTCGCTTCCCGGGTCCTCTAGCGTCCCGGCCGTCACTTCCGCCCAGCACCCGACCGTTGCTAAGACAACGGTCAGACGCTCCTTCAGCGCGGCGTCCCAGCGGTATAGAGAGCCGGGCGCGCACGCGCATTCTATAGATTATCTATTGGATTCAGCCTGTGGGCTGAATTAGCAGGCATTAGCCTGCAAGTGTGTATACTTCAGGGGCAAGCCCTGATTGGTCCCTCTGTGCATTTAAGGCAGTGAGGTCTGCAGCCTCACTGCCGGTTATAGTGTTCTGTCCTCAGTCCTGCTGCCTGCTTGTGCTATCTGTTTTGGTTCCTGCTACCTTGGATTTGACTACCCGTGTTTTGACCCCTGCTTGTTATTGGACCTGTGACCCTTCTCTTCTGACCTCGACCTTTTGCCTGGACTTCGGATTTTGCTTCTCTGCCTGTGTGTTTGACCCTTCGCTTGTCTTTGGATATTGCATCTGTGCTTGTGACCCTTTGACCTAGGATTCTTCTTAACTACAGTCCGCCAATCACTCCACTTCTGGGAACTCCTTTAAGTCAGTATACGTTACTCGACCCTTGGTCGGCCCGCAGCCCAGTCTGTTCCCACCACTAGGGGCTCCAGCGAACACCTGGCCTTCAGAGTAGTTCCCGAGTTTCACTGTACTGACTTGGGAGTTCCTAACAGCCTGCATTCAAAAAGCAAAGTTTGTAGAAAGGTGTTATTGAATGAGTTTACATACATTGTATTAAGCAGATAGACCACTAGAGGGAACCCTTGTACTATTTCTAATTGATTTAAAATGCCATAGCTTTTCTGTTTTAGTAATTACTTGAGTAATGATCTGCATACTGACATTTATCAACATTCTATTACATGATAAACCATTAATAACTATAATGGGCAGGACAGAGCCTTTTGGTCTGCTGTGAACATTCCATGCCTTATTTAAAGTTGGGAGCAGCAAGTCAGAAGCAGCTATTGAAATATGTGAAAAGTGTAAAGAAATGCAGTGGCGCACGCAGGGGGGGTTTCTGGTTCTCCAGGAACCCCTCCCCTCCGGGAACCAACAGTACTGTACAGCAGCCGCGGCGCTGTCAAAGAAGCGTCCGCGGCAGTGCTGTATTGTAGTATAATACAGCACTGCCGCGGATACTTCTTGACAGCGCCGCGGCTGCTGTAGAATTCAGACTCGCTGAAATGGTAGCTCTCTCTCTCTTTTTTTTTTTCGGGGGGGGGGGGGGGGGGGGGGGCAGATACCCCCCCTTCTAAATCCTGCGTTTGCCCCTGAAATGTGTAAGTTTAAGTGAGTCTGATGGGGAATGTGCAGTCCTGGATGAGGTTTGGGATTTAGGATGACAGTTGTGTGGTGGTTGGTGGAAAGAGGATAGTAGGTTGTTAAACTTAGCAGCTTGCAGATGGGGATAGTGATTCAAGTTACCCAGTATTGTTTAATCACCCTATTTGTTTACTATTGTAAAGTGCTGCAGTATGCTGCTATATAAATAGTTGTTAATAATAAAAAATAATTATATAAGGCTGCATCTTAAGGTAATTGTGTAAATAAAGGTTCCAGCTATGATAACATCACAGGTATGACAGTGTATATACCAATGAGACCCCAAATGCATATTGGGGTGGATTATGTATGTACAGTACCTTTTCTTTGTACACCATCTCAGAATTTATACAGCACTCCCAACAACACAACATGGTACAAAGTTAAAGGTCATTCTACAAGTGTTTATTTGAATATCAATGTATATTACGGACTGAAGTTTGGTGGGCATATACGCTTATGCTAAGTGAGTCAGAAATTTCTTATTAAAGAAAAGGCAATAGTACAATGGAATTCTATGTGGCATCAACCACCCATCTAGGAAAGTTTGCACGACAATCACTATGAATAAACAGGATACACAGGTACAAATCCGATAGTGTAAATTGTGCCATCAGCTATTTAATAAACCTATAGTACTGGAGAATAGGTCTTCACCTATAGCAGCCATAAGGCTGTATATGCTCACTGGTACTCAGGTGCCCCAGAACGTGTACAATAGTAAAGGTTTAATATATCTGTAGCCTGGTGTATAAAAGGAAATACGGAAGACTACAACAATAAATATATATACCTCGCAAACAAAGGTATAATCAAATTGAAATATGGGTGAATGAGAGGCAGGAATAACTTATGCCAGACTGCAACCAGATAGACTATAGGGCAGATGCCAAGTCTGGCGCGGGGTGGCAATAGCACAAATATCCACCTGTAGTGAGACCGCTGAGTGGTCAGACCAGGGAATAGGTAAGATGTCAAGGGAGCGTAATAGGGTTATGGTCGGCCTGTTCTTTAGAATCATATCAATACGTGTATGAGTGTTATGGGGGACAGAGAAGTGAATATAGGCACGTGAACATGAGTTTAAAAGTGGAGCTGTTGCCTATAGCAACCAATCAGATTCTAGTTATCGTTTATTTAGTACACTCTACAAAATGGCAACTAGAATCTGATTGGTTGCTATAGGTAACATCTCCACTTATTCAAACCTGCAGTTTAGTAAATATACCCCCAGGTGCCATAGAAGGCTTGAAGGTTAATTAAAGGAGGCGAGCTGACGAAACTCCCTAAGAGGCCGCGTGGGAGGAGGAACTGACAAGTGATCTCATTAAACATCCAATAGTGTGTTGAAATCACCACCAAGTATAATGTGTACCCTGACAGACTGAATGAGTTTGATGAAGAAATCAGCAAAAAAGGGACCTCGTCACGCGTTTGGAACGTAAAGAGTGTGACAGGGGTCTTGGAGAGTGTTCCAGTTAAGATTGTGGAGTATATTTACTAAACTGCAGGTTTGAAAATATTCTATATCACTTATTTAGTACATTCTACAAAATGACAGCTAGAATCTGCTATAGGCAACATCTCCACTTTTTCAAACCCGCAGTTTAGTAAATATATCCCCATGTATTTGCCCTGGTCGTCAAGAATCGTGGAGTCCACAGTAAGGGGAAACAAGTGATGTATTTAAACAGTTGAGCCACAGGTCTTGCAAGAGGATATGGAAAAAAAGGCTTGTGGGAAGGTCGTTTGTGAGACCTGGGTGTGTATGTGCAAATTAAATTTCTTGTAGCAAGACAATATGCGTGTTCAAGCGTTTAAAGTGCTCTAGCGTCATGGTTCACTTCTACGGGAATATTTAGCCCATTCACATTCAGGGATACAACCTTAATGGTCATGTCGGGGTTGAGGTTGCAGGCAATGTCTGAAATGCAAGAGAACTCGATGAGAGGAGCAGAAGATGTGGAGGATGAAAGATGGGGATGTTAGTAGTAGGGGTGTGCACCGGCCACTTTTTGTGTTTTGGGTTTTGGGTTCTGATTAGCTTGAGGTTTTGGGTTCTGATTGGTTTTGCCAAAACACCCCACTCAAGGTTTTGGTTCTGATTTAGGGTTTTGGGTTCTGATTTTTTTTTAAAAAAGCATAAAAAGTGCTAAAATCCAGTTTTGTTTTGTTTTTTTCCACTCCTACGCTATTATTAACCTCAATAACATTCAATAACAATCATTTCCACTAATTTCCAGTCTATTCTGAACACCTCACACCTCACAATATTGTTTTTAGGCCAAAAGGTTGCACCGAGGTAGCTTGATGTCTAAGCTAAGCGACACAAGTGGGCGGCACAAACACATGGCTCATCTAGTAGTGGCACTGCAGTGGCAGACAGGATGGCAGTTTGAAAAACTAGGCCCCGAAGAGCACATAATCCCAAAAAAAGAGGTGCAAGATGGAATTGTCCTTGTGTTGTTGAAATAGGACATGCGCACTTTAACAAACCAATCATTTCAGCCACAGGGCCTACAAAACTGTGGCTGAAATGATTGGTTTGTTTGGACCCCCACAAAACGAGCTGGCAAAGAAAAAAAAAAAGAGGTGCAAGATGGAATTGTCCTTGGGCCCTCCCACCCACCCTTATGTTGTTGAAATAGGACATGCACACTTTAACAAACCAATCATTTCAGCGACAGGGCCTACCAAACAACTGTGGCTGAAATGATTGGTTTTTTTGGGCCCCCACACAAAAAAAGCTATTCATCTCTCCCTGTACAAAGTAAACTGGCTCTACTGAGGCAAGATGTCGTCCTCATCCTCATCCTCTGATTCCTCGCCCCCTTCAGTGTGTACTTCCTCATCCTCACACATTATCAATTCGTCCCCGCTGGACTCCACAATCACAGGTCCCTCTGTAGTCTCTGGAGGCCAGTGCTGGTCTTGATTGAAGAATTGATAATTCATTTTTATGAACATCATCTTCTCAACGTTTTGCGGAAGCAACCTCCTTCGCCGCTCACTGACCAGGTTCCCCGCTGCACTAAAAACTCTTTCGGAGTACACACTGGAGGGGGGACAACTCAGGTAAAATAGCGCCAGTTTGTACAGGGGCTTCCAAACTGCCTTTTTTTCCTGCCAGTAAGAATAAGGACTGTCTGATATGTCTACTTGGATGGTGTCAGCAAAGTAATCCTCCACCATTTTTTCAATGGTGACAGCATCCAATGCAGCGACAGTAGACATGTCTGCAATGGTTGGCAGGTCCTTCAGTCCGGACCAGATGTTCTCAGCATCCCCGCCAGCGGGTCGTTTATGAAATCTCAGCTGTTTCCTCGCAGCCACAGGTGTGGAAGAAAATGAAAGAGGAGCTGTTGGCATGTCACGGTCCTCTTCAGAGGACAATCTCCTGACCAGCAGGTCTTTGCACCGCTGTAGACTTGTGTCCGCCGGAAACAGAGACACAACATACGCTTTAAACCGAGGATCGAGCACGGTGGCCAGAATGTATTCCTCTGACTTTAAAAGAGTGACCATAGTTTAATATTAAAGTAATAATATTTCTGGACTGCAGGAACAGTGAACGTAGTTTAATATTGCAGTAAAAATATTTCTGGACTGCAGGAACAGTGAACGCAGTTTAATATTGCAGTAATTATATTTCTGGACTGCAGGAACAGTGAACGTAGTTTAGTATCGAAGTAATAATATTTCTGGACTGCAGAAACAGTGAACGTAGTTTAATATTGAAGTAATAATATTTCTGGACTGCAGGAACAGTGAACGTAGTTTAATATCGAAGTAATAATATTTCTGGACTGCAGGAACAGTGAACGTGGTTTAATATTGCAGTAATAATATTTCTGGACTGCAGGAACAGTGAACGTAGTTTAATATTGCAGTAATAATATTTCTGGACTGCAGGAACAGTGAACGTAGTTTAATATTGCAGTAATAATATTTCTGGACTGCAGGAACAGTGAACATAGTTTAATATTGAAGTAATAATATTTCTGGACTGCAGGAACAGTGAACGTAGTTAGATATTGCAGTAGAATTTTTTTATACTTTTTTTACAAATTTTTTATAATTTTTTTTTATTATTTTATAATTTTTTTATAACAATGGACTTAGCAGGACAGAGCACAGGACACAGCACCACTGGACTCAGCAGTACAGAACACAGCACCACTGGACTCAGCAGGACAGAGCACTGGAGAAAGCACCACTGGACTCAGCAGGACAGAGCACAGGACAAAGCACCACTGGACTCAGCAGGACAGAGCACAGGACAGAGGAGAAGGACACAGCACCACTAAAAACCCAACCTCACGCTACCCTGATCAATGCCCGACTGAAGATGGCGGCGGCAAGAGGGGAATTTATAGAATCCGAGTATTGCGAGATCCGACAGCGGGATTTGGAGTCAGAGCCTCGTTTTCACTATTTCTCCCAGCCGGAAATACCCGAACAGTGCTCGGATCGCCCTCGGATCCGCACTGTTCGGGTGGGCTCGGATTGCGATAATCCGAGCCCGCTTATCTTTAGTTAGTAGAGGAAGAGAAATGTGGATGGGGAGGTGACTGAAGAGTGGGAAGCCAAACTCCTGTCCGATTTAGTCAAACGGACACATCCTGTGTGTCAGAACGGTAGAGGGGGTAGTGGCTGATAGCGAAAGTATTGAAGCAGGAAATATGTGTATTCACTAAATATAAAAGGTGAGGGGGAGTTTTGAACCTTAGGAGGGCATACACCGTGGTCCAGCAAGCAGGGGGATGATGCCGTATCCGGAAGGGCAGCCTGTAGAGTGAAACACTTAAAGGGTAGTTTGATGCTTACTCAATCAGGAGAGGAAGTCCACCTGGGTACTGACACGCCATTTGCATAGAGGCAAAAACATTGAAAACTGAACACTGCAAAACCAAAAATCTGACTATCAAAATCTCATTACATATTCGACTAGATACATAACAAACGAATTAGTAAACAAGAGATCAGGGAGAGGGGCCAGAGTCAAGCACAGAGCAAGAATTTATTTAGTGTCTAAAATCATTATTATCAAATCAATAACAGTCACAGGGAGAAGAAGTAATTATAAACCTTAGAATTTATTGTGAAGGAAAGTCTTTCAGAGTAGAAAGTGCCGAGAAATCCAGTGAGAAGTACTCTTCCAAAATTGCTGTAGTCGGACAATTCGGTAGGGCCTGTAAAGGAAAGATTAAGAAACACAAAACACTACTTAAAGATACATGTAAACAGAGGCACCAAATCTTATTCCACTTGACAAGAGGCTCATCCCGGTGCTCAGGCCTTAGACCAAGAGGGAGGTGACAGGGGCTGATGAAGTGGGAGGAGCCAAAGAGACTCCCAGTTTCTCCAGCATAGATAGGCCTTCTTTGTGGGTCTTTATTCTGTATGTGGTGTCATAATGACATAGTGACTTGGAGAAAAAATGGGAAGCCCCGATGATATTGAATGCGATGATTTCTAAAGGCTTTCATAATGTTAACTAACTTTTGTTGTTTCCTCTGGGTTGATAGAGTCATGTCTTAGAATATATGGAGATTGTGACCTGAGTAAGAGATAACTTGAGCATTCCGCATTGAGGAGATGAACTGTTCCTTGACTTTATAATAATGTAATCTCACTATCGAATCTGCGGGTGGTTTATTGCGAAGGGCTCTGTGAGCGCTATCCACCCAGAAGTCAGAAGAGGCACTGGCAGAGCAGGGCCTCTAGGTACTTAAGTTTGACATCAATGTCGATTAGCTCAGGAATGTTCTTAAAGCGAACGTTGTTGTGCCTTGTGCGATTTTAAATTTTCCGATGTGATCATATATGTCTGTTAGTGATTGACGCATCTCTGACAGTTGATTTTTCACAGTCTCTTGGTAGCTATAGACATTGTCTACCTTATGTTCCAAAGAGTCTGCTGGGGAGCCTAAAGCTGCATCCTCGGCTTTGACATCTTGGATGACTGCCTTCATCTCAGTCATGGTGGTCTGGATTAGATTCAGCAATTTCGGAGTGGAGAAAATCACGCCAGTGGGTTGAGGCTCTTCCAGATCTGATTCTGGGGAGAGAAAGACCCCAGATGTAGAAATTTCTGTACAAGATTTTTCTGTGCATGAGAACATTGCAGGCTGGATAGGTTTATTTTGTCTGTGAGACATAGTGAGACAGAGAGCAGCATAGAGTAGAGAGAGGAAACTATATGTCAAGGAAAGTCAGTAGTAACAGTCCAGCATGTTGCCCTCCAGGTTCAGAGTGTACAATATTATGCTTTCATGGGAGGCTCGTATAGAATATAGACCAAAGGATTATCAATGTCTGGTCTGGTGTTCTGAAGATCCACGTCCACAGTTTAGTTGTAATATGACAAGGAGAACAGTGTCTCAGAGTGTCATTCAAGTGCAAGTAGGTTCCTTTGAGCAAGTGGTATCTGAAGGATGCAATATCACAATAAGCCACTAGATGGTGCTAGCATTTAACGGGAAAGGACGGCTATGGAAACTCCACTGTATGACAGCATCAGAGTTTTTAGAATGCCAGGAGAGTATTTACGCCTCCAGGGACACCAAGTCACAGAGGATGTCAGGATCCAGTTCAGACAATCAGCGAGTGAAGGTCTAAAGGTGAGACAAGTGTTATAGCAGGGTATGGGGTCCATTTAAAGTTGCTAACGGAGTAAGTGTATATTGGAGTGGGGTCACTTCATCTACCTAAAGCAAACAATTCAGGTTTCTCAATGATCCTGGCCAGGAGAGACTCATTATAGGCTATATAGTCCAAGCAAGGCTCTAGAGGAATGGAATTAAAGGCCTACAGTGCCCTTTACATCAAGCTCCATCTGCTGAGTATTGTGCTAATTCCGACAATGGCATTCTTTGAAAATATAATATTCTCTCAATGGTTTGTAAATGCTGGTCAATTTCAGCTTGATTTTATCAAATTTTGGGACATGATCATACCACATCTGTAGAAAATAGTGATCCAGTAGTTAGTGATTGGTTGTGGGAGTAGGGAGCCGTACTGCTCCACATAGACAGGATTCCAGAATTTGTTAGACTTCGCTTGTCGACTCTGCCAGTGCCATTCCTGACTGACGAACAGGAATCCTAATTCCTCAGTTTGAACTGTGACAGTAAACTCTGGCAAATGGATTCCACTGGTAATCCGTCTCCACGTGGCCCTTTACAAGAGTTGATTAGATGTATGGAGAGACAGGAAAATTATCAAAATCAACTTATGCAGTGCCCCCAAGGTCTCTCTCAGAGACTTGATGCTCTACAGCCTGCTGTGTCACTGCTGCTCCTTCTGTGACTGAAGCACCATCAGGTCGGGGGAACAGCACCTCAAATTCCTATTCCAAATCCCCAAGGATGGTAGGGGATTTCTCAATCAATGCTCCATCTACTTTGAGCTCCTTCCTGGGATTTTGGGCCTGAAAAAGCTAAAGTAGCCTTTATTATTTCCCTTCTTTTGGGTCATGCTTTAGATTGGACCTCGCCCCTCTGGGAGCGAGATGATTCTCTTCTTCATAATTGTGTGACTTTTTTGCAAGCTTTTTGATGAATGTGGCCGAGTCTCCTCCTCAGCAGCCAACCTCTTGCATCTACATCAAGGCTTATAAATCTAGTTTGACACTTGTGCGGCCCCTGGATCACTTAGTTGCTGACTGTCCTAAGAGACCTGAAAAACGTCCTGAACCTAAATAGTACTGGGGAGGCTATTCTAGGTTCTATTGGTCAATCTCCCCCGCTAGATATTTCCTAAAGGTTTTCTACTCCGATGCCCCTCATCATCTCTCGGGAGAGTTTCAGTGTCAGCCTTCATTTATTCTGGGGTATGGGGTAACTTAATCTCCTCTTTTCTGATTTCTAAATATGGGATACCCACTCAGGCTCTTTCCTTAATCACCCCAGATGGTAATAAGGTGTCTGAGGATAGTATTTCTCACTAAACCCTACCCATTCTTATGCAAATTGGGAGATTTACATCAGGAGCATCTCTCTTTTATGTTGTTTCCAAGACCCTTAATCTTAAGGCTACCATGGTTAAAATTGCAAGCCCTAGTTCTGGACAGGCATGCCAGTCAGGTCCTTTCCTGGGGATCGAAATGCCACCTTAAATGTTTACAAAAGGTGTTTCCCAGTCGGTCTATTTTTCAAGTGTTCTTCTAACATGAAGGTTCTTCTTCCCCCTCAAAATTTGTCCTTCTCGGATGTTTTCAGTAAGGAAAAAGCTGAGACTACCCACTCATAGGAAGTGGGATTGCCACATAGATCTTCTATCTGGCAAGACACCATCCAGAGGTCGCATCTATTACCTTTATCCTTTCCAGAGACCCAAGCTATGGCGGAGTATGTCCAAGAAAATCTGGCACGCAGGTTAATACGGAAGTCCTCTTCACCTTCTGGAGCCATTTTTTGCTTGTAAAGAAGAAAGATGGGAAACACCATCCCTGCATGAATTATCAAGGACTCAATAATATTACTATCAAGAATAGGTATCCCCTTCCACTTACGTCTAAATTATTCGACCAAATCAAATGCCACCAATTTTCCCAAATTGGATCTCCGAGGTGCTTTTAACCTCCTTCTGATTAGACGGGTGATGAATGGAAAACAGCCTTCAACACTAGTGATGCATTATGGCCTTTGTTCCGACTTGGCAGAATCAACTCTACTGTAAACATGGGAAGTGCCTATTTGAACAAAGCTCTCAGCCTTTCCTTCGCTATATAATTTCTAGTACTGGCCTCAAAATTGATTCAGAGAAGGTTAATGTTATTAAGGATTAGCCTCAACCAACGGGTCTCAAGGCAATCCAGCGGTTCTTAGGATTTGCCAATTACTATCGTCAGTTTATCCAGGGCTTTTCTACCATAATAGCTATCACTGCACTAACCCACAAATACGCTAATCCCAAAATGTGGCCGCTGGATGCCGGCCAAATATTTATTAAGCTCAATTAAGCTTTCCTTTCTGCACCTATCCTCAGGCAACCGGACACCTCCCAATCTTTCTTCTTGGAGGTTGATTCCTCCTCCTTTGCAGTCAGAGTGGTCCTATCCCAAAGAGCCTCCTAAGGGAAGTTTCAACCTTATGGATATTATTCCAAGTATTTTTCTGCGGAAGAGAAAAATTAATGCATAGGGGACAAAGAACTTCTGGCCATGAAATCGTCCTTAGAAGAATGGAGACGTCTTCTGGAGCAATATATCCTGTAACTATATTCACTGATCACAAGAACTTACTTTACCTGCATCATCATCATCAAAGTATCCATTTCAAATTAATAAAAGTATCCCCAAGAACAGAAGAAAAATTTCACAAGTCACATCATTCAAGTATGTGGACGCTACATACAACAACCTGTTCAAACTCACAATAACGTGCCGTGACAACACCCAGGGGGGTAGATGACTATCCAGAGATATAGTTGCAGATGATTATTTCCTTAGGCAAGGTACTAAATATCCAATGTGGTGTGGGTAAACCAGATTTATTAAAACCTAAATGGTGGTTTATGTTAAAAGTCACAATTATAAATAAATTATAATAATATAAACAAATACACTAAATAACTACAGATCCCTGACAAAAACCCTTATAACAGAGTAGTATTACCAAACTCTTATTACTGGGGATAGATTTTGGTGTCTGTAGAAGTCTTCTATGGGTCTCTTTACTAAGTACATGTCCTAGAGCTGGCGTCCCTATTCTGCCACAAATCTCAGACAGGCAACAGACCACAGAGTCTTCCTCTTCTGCAGTTTTGTCCTGAATACACGACTAATAGATAACTTGTCTACTATCTTACCCCAAATAGTCCAGGCTGATGGCAATAGTTTATCCAGGGCAGAGACTATTTAACTCTCTTCTCATGCCTCCACTCCTCTTGTCTGTGGGATACTGGGTCTCTATCATCATCATCATTTATTTATATAGCACCACTAATTCTGCAGTGCTGTACAGAGAAATCGCTCAAATATGTCTCTGCAAACTGCTTAACGCCTTAACCCACGTCAGGCTAAATGGTCTCTCTTCTTTTCTCACGTCCACCTTCAGAATACCTTCAAGCCAGGATCCAAGAACAGAAAGGTGGATGCTCTGTCCCGCTCCTTTGATCCTTCGTACAAAGAATCTAGTCCTACACTAAAAACTATATTGGAGTCCAGTTGCTTTATAAGCATAGTAGAACTTGATGCTTCTAAAACTCCTCCCAGCAAGATGTCACATAATCTTCGTGCCAAACTTCATAATTGGGCTCATAATTCACTTTTTTCTGTGCATGCTGGCATGAAGAAAACCATAGAATTTATCGGAGCTATTGGTGTTCTACACTTCAACAACATGTTAAGGATTTCATTTCTGCTTGTACTTTGTGTGCTCAGCATAAAGTGCCAATAAGCCCTGCTGGTCCTTTCTTACCTTTATCTCAATCCCAGATAAACCTTGGACTCATTTATCTATAGACTTCATCACTGACCTTCCCCCATCTATAATGGGGGAAGGTCATCTATAATGGGGGCATAATACCATATGGATTGTAGTGGACCAGTTTTCCAAGATGGCTCACTTTACTCCCCTCAACGGTCTTTAATCAGTTCCTAAATTGGCCTCTATCTTTATATATTTTCCGTCTCCATGGTTACTCAAACTTCCCAGGATGAAATTCACTCCTTGAAATATTGTACTTTTCAAAATATTTTGCAAGCAGTCAATCCAGTTTGGAGTTACCAGCATTTCCATGCATCCCAAATGTTTTACATATTTCTCTGTTGAAGCCCTTAATAATCAATCATTTTTCTTCTTTTCGTTTACCTCCTTTCCCCAAATAATTTCAACAGCAAGAATATGTGGTTAATCGAATTCTTGATTCTCGCATTACTAATGGCATCCTATACTTTTTGGTGGATTGGAAAGGATATGGCCAGGAAGAAGGCTCCTAGATAAAATCTCTGATGTCTATGCTCCACGTTTTATCAAGGGGTTCCATAAGAGATTTTCTGAAAAACCTTTTGTTAGGTGTTCGGTGTCCACCACTAAGACAGAGGGCAATGTCACATGCCAGCACCAGTATCCATTTTTTTTTCCTACTGGTCTCAGGACCAGATGTTTCCATGCAGGCCTCCATTTTCTGCTTCTAGCACTTCCTCATTCTCTGAGTAATGTGATCTCTAGCTTCACTTTCTGGTTCATTTATACTGTGTACTCATGTGATATATTGCATCATTTCCTGGTTTCAGTCATGTGTTCACTGTCACATGACAAACCCTTTCAGCTATTTAAATCCCTGGCAGTTTGCCTCTTGATTTGAACATATGTCTCTGCCACTAACTTTGGCTTGTCTATCGTTTGGAACCTCTGCCTGTGACCTCAACCTCTGGCTTGCTCCTTACTCTGCTTTTTGCCTACTGATTTGGTGCTTCATTCCAGACATCTTTTCCCAGCAAGGCACGTCAGGTGGTAGTATGGGGACCGCAACCTGTGGGCTCCAAGCAGCAAAATTCATACCACCTTGCGGCGGTTCCTGGTGAAGATTAGGGGGTAAATATATCTAATAGTGATTTTTGCAAGTCGCAGATATACGGCGACTTTGCATGGTAAATTTAAAGCAGCAGTTGCTTTAAAGGCAAATTTTGCAAAAAAAATGGTTCATGCAATTAACAAACAACTGGGGGGGAAGGGGGGGGGGGGTTCACCGCACCAAGAAGCTTAATAGCCAATACTACCCTGAAGGAGCAATAGTCACCAAATGACTTTAAGCCCTGTCTTGGTTCCATAGAAGGTTGTCTCAGCCACAGAGCAATACTGTCCCTTCTTATGCCAGCTGGGCATGTACTAAATCTGATGTCTTCCTGCTGTTGCCACTTACACAAGGTAAAGAGATCCATGGAGGCTTAGGGATCCACACACTGCCACAGGCCTGGATCATTCCAACATATAACTAACTCCTTTTCAGTCTGTCCTACAGTGGTACATGAACAAAACCAGTTGATGGCTGAGCTCCCCCTTTTAAGTCTGCTCTGGTACCTGTGGTATTTTGTCCTTGATGGGGTTGGTCCAGGATTCAAGAAGCCTGCCGGATTGGGTACCTTATTATAAGAGGGTGGCTCCTGAGCCTTCCCCCAAGTCATTGGGTTGCAACAGGAACCTTACATAGGTTGCTGATCCTAATCCCCAGTGCAAGCAAATGCAATCGGTTAGAGTAACAGGCAGAAGAAACCACTTGGTGATTCTTAAGAGGCTGTTGCCAGATCATTGAGTGCTCGCACCAGTATCTAGCACTTCTCTTTTCATCGACTTAAGCCCTAGTTTGACCTTGCATCCTGCCCCATCCTTTGGTACGTTGCTTTGTGTTTTGGGTATTCACCCCTCGCTGGGTTGACTGCTCCATCTATTGCCTATCAATGTACCAGACTCAACTCTAACCATTTCTACCAAATCTTGCTTCCACCGTTTGTACCAGACCCTAGATTTGACCCTGACCACTGCCACTAAACTTGGCTCCACTACGTTGTACTAGACCTTAAAAATTGTCTCTGCCACTGCTGACAGTTAACTCCTGAAAAATCTGCACATCTAGCTTTGGGCATTCTCTGGATCACTGTGCTTCTCCAATCCAGGCTTTGTCAGATGAAAAAACTTCAGGCAATGCAGATTCCAGGTCATACATTACTTAACTATTGTAGTCTCCATCTACTGCTGTAAACTCATTCCTGAACATCCAATAGCTATTAGTACTGTCAACTTCCCTGAGAGTGGCCACC
Organism: Mixophyes fleayi; assembly: GCF_038048845.1. NCBI lineage: Eukaryota > Metazoa > Chordata > Amphibia > Anura > Limnodynastidae > Mixophyes > Mixophyes fleayi. Next base: position 240,958,249 of record NC_134405.1, on the reverse strand, counting down.
AGCCACTGGGGTCCATTATTCTAGTTTACTGCACTATTATTAGTGCTAAACCGTGACAGTGTATTGCTGGCTGAGAGGGGAAGCCAGGTGGGGATAACCTTTATTTGTGATGCCCGGCACATTGCTTCCGCTACAGGCTTAGTATCCGTATTCAGGAGCATCAGCTTCAGCAGAAAGAGATGGCTTTCATCTCCCCTTAGTTCACAAGCCATCTGTGTGCTGTGCCAGCTAAGGACTTCGAGGATTCCATGCAGCTAGGGAAGATTTCCTTTGCCGAGTATAAGAGGACTTGCCTCCCAGAAAGGGCTAATCATCATCATCATCATCACCATTTATTTATATAGCGCCACTAATTCCACAGCACTGTACAGAGAACTCACTCACATCAGTCCCTGCCCCATTGGGGCTTAAAGTCTAAATTCCATAACACACACACGGACACACAGACTGGGGTCAATTTATTAGCAGCCCATTAACCTACCAGTATGTTTTTGGAGTGTGGGAGGAAACCGGAGCACCCGGAGGAAACCCACGGAAACACGGGGAGAACAGACAAACTCCTCACAGATAAGGCCATGGTCGGGAATTAAACTCATGACCCCAGTGCTATAAGGCAGAAGTGCTACCCACTTAGCCACCGTGCTGCCCCGACTTTATTATGGCTGCTTAGTCAACTGTAAAAAAAAGTCCCCAGAAATGAAATGATAGGAGCCTTCAGGAAATTGCTTTGCTCATCAGAACAGAAGTCTGGTGAACATTGGGGCCATTCTTCTTCCACATTCCTTTCTGTAATTAAAGGTGTTAGTCAAACTCTCCTATGGTAGAAGACACCAAGATCTTCTTGGATTGCAAAGTCAGAGAATTTCATAGATTTTACTACACTCATGAAACTACCTTTGGTTCGGAAGATTAGGCCAATGGCTGTAGAAGATGTGGATGGACAGCCCTTAATGCCAACATCAGTAACCCACAAGACTATCCTCAGCTAATGTGTGTCGATGATTGGGCTACCGCTGGTTCTACATGCACAATTTAGAGAACCAATAATGCAGCAGGATCTTTGACAGGCAGAGGTACACAATAGAGAGTGGATCTACACAATCAACTTGCTGTCTTGCACTTTGCCACCAAGGAGAAGGAAATAGCTGTTTTCTGAACCTGAGAGCCATGACCACCTAAATACAGGACATCATGGAGTCCAGGTCCCAAGTTGGCGCAGGGTACATTTCATCATGAAGAAGAGTGGTTCCCTAAGATCCAGCATTGTAACGAAACTCACTGTTTATGCCTCCATATGATCTCTCTGTGCCTCTCTCGGCACTTCTCTGCAGCCAGGCTCGAATCGCTCTGATTGGATACTCACCTGTCACTCGTTCCAGCGTCTGTCTGTGGTGTTTTGATTGGCTCTCGATGCGATCACATGATCGGGTCTTCGGGGTGGGAGTTTCCATTTGCTCTCTATTTAAACCTGCACTGACACTTGCTCAGTGTCAGTGCAACTCGTTTGCTGTGCTTCTGACTTCCAGTTCTCCTCAGCCGCTATCTACTCCCTCAGATCCGTGTACCAGTATCGCCTGTCTGACCAGTCTGTGGAACATTCTTGTGTACTTCGTTGCCTGAACCATATACCAGTAATCGCCTGTCTGACCAAGTCTGTGGAACATTCTTGTGTACTTGGCTGCCTGAACCGTGTACCAGTAATCACTTGTCTGACCAAGTCTGTGGAACAACCTTGCGCACGTCGCTGCCTAAATCGTGTACCAGTAATCGCCTGTATGACCAAGTCTGTGGAACTTCCTTGTGTACCTCGCTACCTGATCTCCGTGTACCAGTTCCCGGCGTGTCTGACTACTCTTGGCCTGATTCCAGTGTACCAGTTCCTGGCGTGCCTGACTACTCACTACCTGATCTCTGTGTACCAGTTCCCGGCATGTCTGACTACTCTTGGCCTAATTCCAGTGTACTAGTTCCTGACATGCCTGACTACTCACTACCTGATCTCTGTGTACCAGTTCCCGGCATGTCTGACTACTCTTGGCCTGATTCCAATGTACCAGTTCCTGGCGTGTCTGACTACTCACTACCTGATCTCCGTGTACCAGTTCCCAATGTGTCTGACTACTCTTGGCCTAATTCCAGTGTACCAGTTTCTGGAGTATCTGACTACTCACTACCTGATCTCTGTGTACCGGTTCCCGGAGTGTCCGATTACTCATGGTCTGATTCCAGTACACCAGTTCCTGGCGTGTCTGACTACTCTGATCTCCGTGTACCAATAACCAGCGTGTCTAACTACTTTGATAAATTTTCTGCATCCTTCTGGTTCTGCTGTTCTTTAGTGACTTTCTCAAGTATTCAGATCCAGTGTTACATTCTGGGGCAATCCTGAGAGCCGCGAACTGCGGATTTCTGGCAGTTAAGCCCATCCTGCCCCGTCAGTTTTCCTCAACAGAAACCAACTATGACGTGGGAAACCGAGAATTGCTGGCAATTAAATGGGCCTTTGAAGAATGGCGACACTGGTTGGAAGGCGCTGCACACCAGATCTCCGTTATAACGAATCATAAGAATCTGCAATATATACAGTCAGCCAAACGTCTGAACCCCCGACAGGCTCGTTGGTCGCTGTTCTTCAACCGGTTCAACTTTATTATCACCTATCGTCCTGGTTCTAAAAATATTCAAGCGGACGCTCTGTCCAGAAGTTTCCTGGCACATCATGCTCCGGTCACTAGCCCAGAACCTATTGTCCCTGTGTCTATGATTCATGCTGGGTTAACCCAAGACCTGAGCTGTACCTTACAGAGGTTTCAGAGATTAGCCCCTGATAATACTCCAGTAGGATGTTTGTTTGTCCCAGTTCATCTGAGGAGGGCAGTTCTTGCTGAAGCACACGATAGCAAACTGCCGGACATCCGGGAGTCTTTAAGACAATAGAAATCCTTTCCCGTACTGTATGGTGGCCATCTTTATCTGCTGACGTCAAGAGTCACGTCCTGTCATGTGAGGTTTGTGCCAGAAACAAAGTCTCCAGGACCCGTCCAGTAGGTCAGTTAGTTCCTTTGGCCATTCCTGCAAAACCATGGACGCACTTGTCCATGGACTTTATAGTAAAATGTCACATTTCGTTCCACTAACCAAACTGCCTACTGCTCGGGATTTGGCCGTCTTATTCATTCAACATATTTTCCGGCTCCATGGACTTCCTACTGACATCGTCTCCGATCGGGGTTCTCAGTTCATAGCCCAATTCTGGAAATCCTTCTGTACTCTCCTTGGAATCAAGATCAGTTTATCATCCGCATACCACCCTCAGTCAAATGGGCAGACTTAAAGGGTTAACCAGTCACTGGAACAGTTCCTCCGATGTTACACTTCAGAGTTCCATGACAACTGGTCCTCTTTGCTGCCCTGGGCAGAGTTTGCATACAATAACTCATCTCACTCATCTACTCAAACTTCCCCGTTCTTCTGTAACTTCGGTTTCCATCCCAGGTCTAACTCACTATATTCTCTCAAATCTGCTGGTATCCCGGAGATTCGTTCCACAGCTGCTGATCTGAGAGTAATTTGGAGGAAAGTTCAGTCCTCCTTGAGAAAATCCTCATTGTCTGCTAAAACAAATTCGGACCGCCATCGTACCACCTGCTCATTTAAAGTGGGCCAGAAAGTGTGGCTTTCAACTCGGAATGTTAGGCTCAGACAGCCTTGTAAAAAACTAGGGCCTAAATTTATTGGTCCGTTCATGATCACCAAGCAGATTAATCCGGTAGCTTTTAGGTTAAAGATTCCTGGCTCACTAAAGATTCTGAACACGTTTTTATTGTTCATTACTTAAACCAGTACTATACCCGAGTCAATCCCAGCCGACAGGGCTTTCTGTGGGAAATAGGAACACACCACAAAAATTTGTGGTCCAGAAAGTTCTTGACTCCAAAAAAGTGCAGGGGCAGGTACACTTCTTAGTACAATGGAAAAAACGTGGATTAGAGGAATGATCCTGGGTTCCACGAAGACAACTATGTGCGCCTAAACAGTTGAAGGATTTCTTGAAAAAATTTCCAAAGAAACCTGGATGTCGGGGTCCCTCGACCCCTCCTCAAGGGGGGGGTACTGTTACGAGCCGCGGCGTACCTGCATCCTGGCCGTCGCTATGGCGACCGAGACTTCACTTCCGCCCATGACCCGGCCGTTGTCGGGGCAACGGATGGACGCTTCAGCGCTGCGTCCCGGCGGTGAGAAGCCGGGCGCATGCGCTCAACATATTTACACCTGTGGGCTTATTAATCTAGGTAGGGGGCTGAGGATTATCAGAGCCAGGCTCTGATTGGCTGGGCCTACTACTTAAGGCAATGAGGTCTGCTACCTCATTGCCGGTTATAGCTTCTGTGCTCCAGTCTGCTGACCTGCTTGTTCCTGTTCCTGTATCCTGATACTGCTACTGATTTCCCGTGTATGACCCCTGGCTTTGAATTTGACTTCGCTTGTGTTTCCTGTGACCCTGATCTTCGGCTTGTTTACCGTTTCTGCTATCTGCCTGTGACCCCTGACCTCAGCTTGTTTACCGATACTGTTGTCTGCTGCCGGCCCTTGACCTCTGCGTGGACCTCACTCCGCTTGCCTGGGTTCTCCCCAGCCGGTACACACTTCACGACCCTCTGTCAGTCTGCGGCCCAGTCTGTCCCCACCATCAGGGGCTCCAGTGAACACCTGATTGGCAGAGTAGATTCCGGGTTGTGTTGTGCCGGCTGGAGGGGTTCCTAACACAGAGTGAGCTTCTTGGAACACATCATTTCAGCACATGGAATAGAAATGGAACCAGAGAAGCTCTATTTCTAGCATGATCGGCCGGTGGTGAGATGGATTAAGAATTAATCAAGGGGTTGTTGGGGTATACCAACTACTACAAACGTTTTATCTCGAATTTTATAAGAGTTGTTATCCATATATCTGCCTTGACAAAACATGGGACTCCCAATGACACATAGTTTTCTCTGGCACAACATGCTTTTGACACCTTGCTCTAGTATCCCAATCTCCGCCAAGGTCAACTATGATGTGGGAATCTCTGAGTTGCTGACCAACATCATGACCTTCACTGAGTGGAGGTCCTGTCTGGTGGGTGCTAGATCCTCTGTATTTTCATCCGCAAGAACCTGCAGTATATTCAGGTAGCAAAAGGTTGGAGTCTTGGCAGGCACAGTGAAAACTATTCCTAACCAGATTCACAAAATACTGCCCCAGATCTAGTAACGTTAACTTCCTCTGGAAGTTATCTACAAAACAATATGTCATTATACCTCCAGACTTCATTCTGGAAGAAGCCATCTTGTCACAGTTGCTGGGACATGACTCACAACTGGCAGGATATCTCAGCATCGGGTAAATATCAATTTGCTGGCTGAACAATGTTGCCTCCTTTGTCCAATGAATCAGTTAGAGTTCCACAAGGCTCAGTCCTATGTCCTCTGCTAGTCTCTATCTACACCACTTCTCTTGGAAAACTAATAAACTCCTTTGGATTTCAGTATCATCTCTATGCAGATGATACACAAATTTATCTATCCTCTCCTAATCTCTCACCATCTGTGTTGTCTCGCGTTACTGACTGTCTTTCTGTCATTTCTTCTTGGAAGTCCTCTCATCAATTCAAACTCAATCATTCAAAAACACAATTAATAATATTCCCATCCAACAATAGAAGCTTCCTGCAAGAGATTTCTATTTCTGTTGACAACATGACCATAAATCCCACCCCGCAAGCTCGTTGCCTAGGTATAATCCTTGACTAACAACTAACCTTTGTTCCCCACATCAACTCTATATTTACATCATGCCACATTCATCTAAAAAACATTTCCAGAATACATACATATCTCACACAAGACACTGCAAAAACTTTATTTATGCACTCATCATCTCCCGCATCGACTATTGAAAATCCCTCCTTACTGGTCTTCCCAAAATCAGACTCAAGCCCCTATAATCTATTTTGCATGCAGTGGCTAGATTGATTTTCCTTGCATATCGTTCTTCCTCTGCTGAGCCACTTTGTTAGTCTCTACATTGGTTGCCTGTTTTTCAATGAATCCAATATAAAATTATTTTACTAACATACAAAGCCATCAACAAAATTGCACCGACATACACCTCCTCATTTGTCTCAAAATATCTCCCAACTCGACACCTCCATTCTGCACAAGATCTGCGACTCTCTAGCACTCTCATCACATCCTCCCATTCTTGGTTACAGGACTTTTTTGGGCTGCACCCACTTTGTGGAATTCACTCCCTCGCATAATAAGACTCTCCTCTAGTCTTCAAACCTTCAAGCATTCTCTGAAAAACCCTCTTCAGACAAGCTTATACTTTTCTCAACCCCCCCTCTTAACTTAACTAGGTTACCCTATTACCACCCTCTACACAGCTAACACAAGACAACAACCCTCTGACCAACACAGTTGTATGACTGAACATACAGCCCACTAAATACTTTGTAACCTTTGCATTCTTGCTGGACAAATATGCAATACAAGTTAACCCGTGCATGATACTCATGCATTCTAGTCAAATCAAGCTACTTAAGGTGTTAAAAAGGTTCTTGTCATCTTCATCGCCACACACACACGCCGCTAGGCTTTTATATATTAGATAATGCTAAGAATTTAGTAGGTCAGTGTAGTATATAACTCCGCCCAGCAGTTGGCGCTGCAGCTTGAGCACTCTGTCACCCGGTAGTTTTTTCCACACACACACGCCGCTAGGCTTTTATATATTAGATGATGTAGCACTTACCCTTGTGTATCAAACCATTGTCCCACAGATTGTAAGCTAGCGAGCAAGGCCCTCTTACCTCTTGTATGTATTGCTCAATATTGTTTTATTACTGTTTGTTCCCAATTGTAAAGCGTTCCGATATCTGCTGGCGCTATATAAATCAATGTTGATGATGATAGACTATGGGGCATATTCAATTGTCGGCGGGATCGCCGAAAATCCCGCCGCGGAAAACCTAATACATGGAATACGGTAATTTGTAGCTGGATTTCAGCTCGCGGCTCAGGGAGCTGCGAGCTGAAATCCAGCGAGTAAATTACCGTATTACATGTTTTTCCAGCACGATTACCGTGATTTTCGGCAATCCCGCCGACAATTGAATACCCCCCTATGTGTGCTAAACGATCTCTCAAGCAGTTTGTACGGGATTCCCAGGATGGCTGACCCAACTGCTTGTGCAGACAGAGCTACCACAGAACAACCTGGTGTACTAATCTACATTGGTACCCCTCTTCTATCGTAACCCAATATTGTACCTGGAGGTCATCTAGTTTTTACCCACACTCTTTCAGGGGTTTATTCTATGGACAAGTATGGCGAGGATATCCGTGGACTGTGGAAGAGATTGCAAGAGCATCTGAAAATGATGGTGACTAACCAAAAATGGTTTGTGGACCAGAGGAGATGGCCAGTGTTTTCAGTCGGTGATAAAGTATAGCTCTTCACAGGCAACATCACCAGGGGCGGGCGAGCCGCTCAGTCAGACTGCTATTAGGGCCGGGGGGTAGGCCGGCCGGCCCCCGGATGCAATATACAACATTTTCCCCGGCGCCCGCATCTGATGACATGGGATGCGGCCGCGTCAGCGCACAGGCGGTCACATCACATGACAGGCGATGTGGCCGCGTAATCAATGACGCGGCCGCATCCCCTGTCATGTGATGCGGCCGCCTGTGTGCCCCCCGGGCTTCCCTCTCCCAGCCCGTGCCTGAACATCACCCTCATAATGTCCTTGTTCAAACTGGGAACTAAGTATATCAGTCCATAACCAATCGGTCGGAAAATAAGTACCTTAACATACAGGCTTAATGGTTTCTCCTCCCGTAGTAGAGGTAGAGGGCCACCAAGAATCATACAACTGATCATGGACTCACACAGACCTGGGTGATGAATGTTACCCCTGGTGTAGTGGAAGGGCTCTGTCCTGAAGATTGCTCTTATCAACTGATGTTCACACACTTGGTCTGCTCATCAGAACAAGTGTAAGAGGACAGCTAAAATGAAGAAGGTACTTAAGTTGCTATTTAAAGAAAAATAAAATAAATCTATGGAGGATTGCTGCTTTTATTGGCATTATCTATCCTGTCATATTTATTAATGTTATTTAGTATATATTTGTATAATGTACTGTATCTAATGAAATGGACGCCATTGTTTTCTTTAAGACAAACTATTTTCACTATCCTTGCTTGTGACAATATGTTAATACAAATGTAATGCCACTACATGGGTTGTGTGAAATAAACTCTTTGTCTGTTGGTATCTGGACTGCATAGTAGTTTTATTCTGTATGCAATTCTCAAATCTTTACTCCAAAATTTGACCTTTATTTTAGGTTTTTTAATCTTAAAGGTCAATGGACCTGAGTAATTAAGGAGAGCAAAGCAAAAAAAAAAAGAGTAACTTTGCACCTAAGCAAAACCAAGTTTGCATTGGAGGGGGAGGGAAATTTAAAATGTGGAAACAGATTTATAGTTGGGGTAGGGCATGTCCTAGATCTACTTTAAATTTCAGTGTAAAAAGAAAGCTATGAAGTATTTGTGTGCTACATGAAAAAGCAGCCAGTATTTTCCTTACATGCAAAGTAATAAACTAATTTCAAACCTTGAATTGTAATATGATTTATCCATGATAAAATGTACTTCTTTTTTGCCTTACTCTCCTTAATTATTCAGGCACAATGACTGTTTTGCTCTAAAGTTTGCTGAGACAGTATTGTGTGAGATGTGTTTATACTCCATATTTACATATCAGCAGCAAAGTATCCCTGGAAACTATTTGAAATTTTTGACCGCCAATTTTATAATCCAAAATATATGTAAAGTACGCTCACTCAAAAATCAGTATGACAATGGGAAATAATTGATGGAAAGACTAATTTTTCACTCACTGTACATCATCACACTTCTGGTCATATTATGATGGTATTTGAGAGCAAACTATTCAGATTGTAATGTGTTATGTTTGACGATACCATAACCCCATATTTCAAATTTACAGATTTCCCAATACACAGACTTAAAATAATTTATAATGGAATTATGTTTTCAAAACAATTAAACTTGGTATTCCCTGGAGGCTATTATCTGTCATACAATGTTCCAATATAGGGTAGAAAACTCTTGGTGTGAGAGAATTAATAACTTCAAATATTTGTATATATTGGTACAGTCAAGTATCCCTTTAAATACATTATGTGGGCTTATTTACTAACATTGCATTTAGGTGCAAACTTTGTACTAAACCATAGGACAACTTAATCTCTAATGCTCCTGGATCTGCACTGTTCAGTGATTTATGCTCTCACCACATTCTATTCCAGCCAACTGGCTCAGTGTTTCTCCTATGCATTCCTTTGTCGGACACCAATAGTCCTGATCAGGTGCATGAACATTTGCTACCTTTCTAAACCAGCCTAACACAGCTTTATCTCTCAAAGAACCTGCATATCCTGACCGTTTTTTTCTGTACATCCTATTAAGCAGCTCTCTTTGAGTAATCTGATCCCCTGTATACCATACTTACCAACTTTTCGGAGTTGGTGTCCGGGAGCCTCCCTGGGGCAGGTGGGCGTGCAGGGGCCGGGGCTCCGAAATCATATCATTTTAGCCCGCCCCCGTGACGTAATGACACAAATCGCGTCATTTTACAGTGTGGGCGGGGCCAAATGCAGCGATTCCCAGAGAATCTCTGCATTTTGGCCCAAATTCAGGCAGATGCGGGAGATTGCCACACTCTCCCAGGAGTCCGGGAGACCCACCCGAAATGGGGGAGTCTCCCGGACATTCCGGGAGAGTTGGCAAGTTTGCTGTATACTTATTTCAAGAAGTCCAGGAGATGTACAGGAGGATGGAGAATATGAGAGGGGCCAAATGTGTTACAGGGAGGGGCGTGACCTGTTCAGTATTTTATCAACTTGTATGTTAAAAAAGGGACTTGATGCTAAAGTTATTATTGGGACATAAAAATAACAGTGATAGGAAAGCTAGTATTTGTTTTTCAGGAAAAAGTTAGCAACCATAATTAATAAGTCTGTGTCACTTGATTTGTATTTCCTTTTTTAAAAATATTTTATTAAAGCACAACAGGAATACAATTGGGAATACAACTTACAAAATATCACTCAATTGCTACAAGCAGGTTACAGGATATACAAGAGTAACTGGAAGCATATTACTCAAGTAGATTTCTAATTGTTCATGAGATATAAGTAAAAAACATGGTTAATTCTTAATGTTTAGTCTTAGTCAAAGGTGTGTACTTAAGATGTTCGTGTGTTCTAAGGTGTCTAAGTTAAACATCATCAGAGTAACATATCCTTTGGGTTATTGTATGTGGTTACGGTCAAAGTTAGTTTACTTAAGAGTTTCAATATGTATGTGTCCTATTCTACAGACGAATGATAGATATCTGTTTTCCTAGGTGGATGGTCCACTCTCAAAATTAATCAGAGGGTCTTTTATAAGGATTCTGGTTTTGTACCACAAAGTATTTTTGAAGCAAACACAGATTTGTGATTTTAATGTAATGGGCATAGACTCAACAAAGCTTGTCCAACCCCTGAACGTTTTTAATGCATTCTTTAAGCAAATAAGATTAAACCTAATGCATTCTAAAATCAAATAATTTGTTATTACAAATAGGGATGGAGGTTAGTCCTGGACATTTGTCAGAATACTTTTTCTGGCTTTGGCTGTAAGGATCAACATTATTTTTTTTTTTACTGCCTTTTGTGTTATAATGTGATATGGGGTTAAGGCAATAAATGCCCATTCAACCATCATTGGGTACTAGAATAATAAGGTATCAGAGGCGTATTGTTGTACTGGTCTAACTATATGTGCATTCCCACATACAGCAATAGAAGAAAGCCTTATCAATGTGACACGGAGAAGAATACCTTCCAATCAGATTTTGAGCACATTATAAAGTAATCGTTAAACATTAATTGTAGACTGAGTGATAACATGAGGATGGTCTTAGAAACATTCATCCTCCAGACTTGCTGAACGAACCTTTTTAATGCGCGTTCAAAAACCCCATTCTCTGAAACTTCCGGTAACGTGATCAACGTGTGCCAGCCACAACATGGCGGTGTGTTTGACATGCACTGCAATGTATGCAGTACCCGCTAGGTGGCAGTGAGTGGTTGCAGTGGGCGTGGTGGAGATGACAGTATCACATCGCGCTGCAGAATGGAGTGGTGCCTGTGCTGGGGCTGGAGCTAGCTGATAGTGCTGCGTCCTGTAGCCGCTGGTGTGCGGGGCTTGGTGGACAGAGGTTCATCTCTCCGGGAGTATATCATCGCTGCGTGGACAGGGCGGTACGGTAAGACAGACATGTAGACAGCTGTGCTAACCGGGGTGTTTAGTGAGGGACTGAACGTAGAAACAGCAGTAGAGTGGAAATTCCGGCAACTGTGTGTCATCTTGCCTAAAAGATGTTCGTAATGGCATCACATACTACTTAATATACATAATATACACAATATTTACATTTATAGATAAAGGTTATAGTGCACGTGTATTTTAAGATACGTTGCTGTAAACGTTTATGATTAACACACATGAAATACTGTAGTACATACACCACTGATCAGCTGCAACGTTAACACCACTGACAAGTGAAGTGAATAACATTGACTATCTTGTTACAATGACATTTGTCAAGGGGTTGCATGTATTAGGCAGCAAGTGAACAGTCAGTTCTTGAAGTTGATGTATTGGAAGCAGCAAAAATGGGCAAGTGTAAGGATCTGAGCAACTTTGACAAGGGGCAAATTGTGATGGCTAAATGACTGGGTCAGAGCATCTCCAAAGCAGCAGGTCTTGTGGGGTGTTCTGAATATTTAGTGATTAGTACCTACCAAAAGTGGTCCAAGGAAGTACAACCAGTGAACCAATGACAGGGTCATGGGCACCTAAGGCTCACTGACACATGTGGGTAGCAAAGGCGAGCCCATCTGGTCCAATCTCACAGGAGATAAACTGTAGCACAAATTCCTGAAAAAGTTAATTTTGGATATGTCAGAACACAGTGCATTGCAGGTTGTTGCTTAGCTGCAGACCGGTCAGAGTTCCCATACTGATCCCTGTCCACTGCTGAAAGTGCCTAGAATGGTCGCTGGAACTGGAACATGAAGCAGTGGAAGATGATGGCCTGATATAACGAATTGCATTTTCTTTTACATCACTTACATATGAAAGAGATGGCACCAGGATGTACTATGGGAAAAGGGCAAGCCAGCAGAGGTAGTGTGATGCTCTGGGCAATAATCTGCTGGGAAACCTTTGATTTCTGGCATTCATGTGGATGTTTCTTTGACATGTACCACCTAACTAAACATTGTTTCAAATCAAATACAGTCTTAATGACATCGTTATTCCCTGATGGCAGTGGTCTCTTTTAGCAGGATAATGCACTATGCCACACTGCAAAAACTGTTCAGGAATGGTTTGAAGAACATGACAAATAATTCATGGTGTTGACTTGGCCTCTAAATTCCCCAGATCTCAATTTGATTGAGCATCTGTGAGATGTGCTGGAAAAACATGTCCGAGCCATGGATACCCCACCTTGCAACTTACAGGCCTTAAAGGATCTGCTGCTATCATCTTGGTGTTGGATACCACAGGGCACTTTCAGAGGTCTTGTGGAGTCCATGCCTCGATGGGTTAGAGCAGTTTTGGTGGCACAAGGGGACCTTGTGACAATATTAGGCACATGGTTTTAATGTTGTGGCTTATCGGTGTATACAACCTGTACATAATTCATAAACACATTTTATATGTATACATGAGTGTAAAATACATATAGTGTATACACAATCTCAAAATCCCATTTCCAGAACCCGTGATTTGTTTCTCCTGAGCAATGGTAAACAACGTAGCAATATATTTCTTATCTTCATTCTTTCTCTTGTTGTATTTGAAATCTTAAATTTTGGCAGCTAACAAAAAAAAAAGCATTGTGTGTGTGTGTGCTTGATTTGATCATATTTTCATATACAATCAACCAGACCCTGCTGTAACACTAATTTTAAAATTTTGGGAAACGCTCAGTTTAGCTGTGATTCAGAGGCGGATCTAGATAATTGGTTAACCGGGGTCGATTTAGGCCCCGCCCCTTTCCACCTTCTGAGGCTGCCGGCGGCTGCACACTATGTGCAGGTCCGTTCTGCAGTGACAGTGTACTGCCCGAATGCTCTGATTGTGTTTAAAACACAATCAGAGCAGCCGGGCAGCACACTGTCACTGCAGAACGGACCTGCACATAATGTGCAGCCGTCGGCAGCAAGCCCCTGCTAGGGGGGGCGATTGCCCCGATCGCCCCCTTCTCGATCCGCCACTGCTCTGATTGAATACATGTGCTCCAAAGCACTGCTTTTAGTAGTGTCAGATTCCAGCTTTTCTTACATTTTATGTTAACAGGTTTATGTAATATATTAGATTGTCATTTTATTTATTTTCCGTTATGTTTCTGGAGCACAGAATTGCAACCACAAGCGCATTTTACCTATTGGTAGTATAAGGTTATGCATTCAAATGTTGATGCCAATAAGCAACTTATTCCGCTGGAATCACTTCTGCCTACATATGTATAATAATATGGGCGTGAAACTGATATTCTATGATTTGAAAAAATAAGTATTAGTATCTTTTGTATTTTTTTATTTGTACTTTATCTACGTTACCACTTTACTTGGAAACTGCAATCATGGAGTTGATGGTGTGCCACTGTTCAGGTCAATATCATGAAATTATTTAATTGAACTTTAATTTGCAGTTATGTTGTATGTCAATTTTATATGTGCTTGTTTTTATCATAAATTGTACAGTAATATGTCTTTTTATATTTACTCCAAAAGAGATACTGCTCTGTTGCATTGTCTATCTTCAATGACTAGTATGCCTCCGTACATACAATAGAAGGGTCCAGCAACTGTCAGTTACACAGTATTTTGTTATTTAAGTACAGAGGAATAGGACCATTTATAACATTAATTGTTATTGCAGTTTTCTCTTGCTGACCACTTGTTAAAACTTTTAGAAGATGTGATTCATGGTAAATGTATGAAGGCCAGTAATAAACCAAACTTCAGGAGTGTTCTTAGTGTAGCGGATATACGTTTCCACTGCAGTACACGTGGGTGGTACACTAAATATTTCAGAAAATGTATGTGTATAAGGATGGTAGAAACTTCTGTTTTGTAGCCTGAGTAAACTGGTCTAATATTTACAGTAAATCTATGGCTAGAGTTGACATAATGGACCCATCCTGCCACCTGGGCCAAATGTCAGGATCCTTTTCCAGTGCTTGGTTATCTATAAAATTTGGCCGTTAGGGGTCTGTCCATTTTGGCTATTACATGACCATGCAGACAGTATAACAGGGGTTAGCTGCTGCCTGAAAATGATCATTCTTGGGGATCCCGGGAGTTTTTGGTGACATGGGGATATTAGACGCATTCTATTGCAACACAGATTGTGCTAGGAGGATGGCAAGTATATGCTTATCGGTGAGGTTCTGGGAGGAAAAAAATGAACTATAAGACAGTAACAAAAAGAATGGCAGTCTATTGAATTTTGAGCTCTACAAGCAGATTTATTAAAACCTTAATAGATATTAAGTCCTATAATAATCATATTGTCTGTTTGTCTGTAACTATAAATTAGACATATATAAAGGGAAAATAACAATATAAAAACCTACAATGCCTTAAATCAGTGAATGCTCTCTGCGCCTTTGCCTGAGGCCCCCAGCTCCTTCCTGCATTAATGTCAGGTTTGTTTGTTATAACTTGTAACTCTTCTTTAAAATGCCTGCTGATATGTTATTACAGATAATGCATTTAATAAAAGAAAGATGCCTATTTTCACTTATTACTAAGGCTGCTCATCACTGCAATGAATGCTCCATATTTGTGCTATGATAGCATCTGTTCAAATAGTTACTATAGGTTAAAATATTTCATTTTCAAACTGTCATCAAAATTTGTGTAAATAGACTAATGGTGTGGTTAGCTAATAACTCTTATAACAGTTTTTTTTTTTAATAAATGTTTTGAGCTTTAAATTCAAACCTGCATTTGGCTTGGCTATGAACATAAAGGTTCCAAGTGTTGCTTACATCTGTTGGCTGTGAGAGCTGAAGGGGCTAGATAATCTATGTATCTGACAAGAAGGCTTGTGTATATTTTTTTGTAAAAATATACTGTTTGGTATATAAAATTAAGTGTTCTCATCAGAATTGTTTTTGTACATTTATGGCTGACTGAAGGCTTTATATCTGTAACCCATCATATGTTTACAGAAGCTGTGCGGTGGGTGACATGAGTGCTTGCATTTTTGGATCTAGACTATTATTTCTGACTTCCCTGAGTACCATGCCGTCATACCTTGGCCCTGTCACACATTGGGGTGAATTTATCAAGCTGTGGGTTTGAAAAAGTGGAGTTGTTGCCTATAGCAACCAATCAGATTTTAGTTAGTTATTTAGTACATTCTACAAAGTGACATCTAAAATGATTGGTTGTTCTAGGCAACTCCCTGTGTGACACTTGCACACTTACCTTGAGTGTCACATACTCATACGAAACTTTATTACATATACTTGAAATATTTTAGCTAATTTTCCCTATATATTGTAAAATGATGATAGGTTTTCTAGAAGAACATTAGAATTACTATCTGTCCTGGTAAAAACCAAATGAGGAAAAAAACCCCAAACAATATAAAATTCACTTGTGTGCACTAAGAAATAATAGTTATGCCTACTGTTTGAATAGATGTATCAAAATGGATATTTGGGCTGGTCATGAAGAGGTGAAAACAGTTGGCCTTGAAATAATTAAAGAGCATCTGTCACCTACATTTAACTGAGGCAACCATTGTGTGGACTGAACTAATATTCGTGAGAATGTTTGTTTCTACTGCCGTCCGTAAGGCACTTCATGTCCAATATTCACAAGATATTGTCATTTTGTATGGTAGGAAGACTTCCCATCTAGCGCCAGGTCATGGTTATAGGAGCGTGCCTTCCCAGAGAAGTGTTGACTGTGAAATATACATTTAGACATTTTACAGTGCCTTGGAACAGGAGAGCGGATGGACATGTACAAGACTTGACCTCATATGAGCCACTCGAGCATTTGTCATATTTTCCTTCAGCACCTACTTGAAGGACATTGAGGAACACCAGATACTTTCTCTATTGGTGAGGCGAACAATCTAAAATGCCTCACTACCTTTAAGTACAGAGATGCTTGTTCAAGCACAGTTTTCTCCTTCCTGCAACTATTCTTAGCTGATATGATGAAGGTGTTCGTCGTTTGCACAAAAATTCTGCCTGTAGACCACAAAACCAGGATGCCCATGGCCAACAGACTTTTTTTTTTTTTTTTTACACCAAACCTTCCACTTGATCCTGATAAGAGAAGATCACCTAATATTAAGAATATCCCTCCCCCTCAGACATTTATCTAGCCTTACAGTACCATTCACACACTTGCCTGTAGGAAAAAGCCTAGTTCTGGAAAAATATCCATTCGGAGGTCCTCTTAGATTTCCCATAAAAGATAGATAGGAATTACCTCTTTAAAATAGGCAAAAAGCCTATTTCAGTATGCTCTAATCACAGAATGCTTTTATATTACCAAAGGACAATCATAGTATTCAATGACTTCAATACTCCTTTACGTTTTTCGAGGGTAATAATGTCGGTAGTTGGGTCACTTGTGCCAAAGCGTTCTTCAGTGGTTTGTGTATTTTAACAACATGGTACTTGGGTTTGTGATAAACGCGGAGTAATCTCTCCTCACCCCTTCATTGGTATTGTACATTCCTAAGATTCATCCTAGAAACACCTTGTTCTATTTCTATCATTGGGGAAATGACAGATGTTAGACATTTTGTTATCTAGTCTTATTCATTAGCAAAAATCTCTGTTAGATTAGCCGAAATAATAAAAAAAACGGTAGCCGTATTCCTAGATTTCCTCCACACACATTATCACTACACGCAAGTGTCTACTCTAAATTCATGGCTTGGACCTTAATATGGTTATTCCCATTCTAGAAAGGAAATTTAAGGTACCTTAGGTTAATGAAGAGCATCCCTTTCTGGACTGCTCCTTCCAATGTACTTTGGATGTTGAATCTTTGCTTTTGAACCGAAGTTCACACTCTGATTCTCACTAATAATCTGGCTTCTTTGCTGTCATTATCCTCAGTTTCCAGGTCAGCTTAATTTGTTTTGTGGAATAAACACTTGGCATCAGGCAACAGTGTCCTCCTTCCCTGTATGAGAATAGTACTTATCCATATTTTTATTCTTCAGGATCGGCAAGAAGCTAGAGAAAGTGTCTGAACAGGCCCCCAAAAGGACTATAAAGAGAGACTGAAGCAGAATCTTGTTGTGTTATCAGACACATAAAGTTCTCTTACCTGTCCAAATACTTTGTTTCTTATATTCATGTAAACATGTTTATCCCAAATGCAACAGGATGTGGTTATGTTTTCTGAGGGCTTTTCCTTTCTCTCTAGAAATGTTTTTGTCATCAGTAAGTTTAAGGAAAATCTGAGGAGCGGGTCCCATGGTACAGTCTCAACTGTGCTAACATGATGCCTCAGCCTAGTCTACTGGTCCAGGGCAGTGTAAAATACTTAAAAGCAGTAGGGATTGCTTCTATACTCATCACCTTTCTATCTCTGAGTCACTGCTTGCTAGTGAATTGATAGGTAAATTTGCTTTGATATTGTACTGCCCAGAAATCGTCAGCGTCCCCTTTGTGCGTTGCTGACAAGTGTTCTTTAGTCGTGAAAATGTTCATTTGCAAGTATCCATTTGGGTTGTGAGGGGAAAAAATATTCATTATTTTACGTATGTGTCTACAAGTGAAATTTAGTCCTGTGCTATTTGTTTTGTGAATTTATTGTAGTGACCCTTTTGGTCTTGGTGGTTCTGTTAACTTGTGTTTTAAAACTGCTAATTTGACTACAGACTAATTAAGGTGGGTGTACGTTTGAAGGTTTAGTAGTGAGCCAAAGGGCAGGTTTCTGAAAGAAATGAATTATAAGCCATCCCACAATCTGTGAACAGTTGCTTCACAACTTTCTTTTAACAGACAAACAAGTCCTAAGCTGAACAACACGTCCGTGATAAGATTGCTGCCTCCTTCTCTTCTCAAAACCTTTGCAGCATTGAAAATAAAATGTCCAACACATTTGAGGAGTATTGGAGAAAGTACATCAGTGATGATAAGAATTGCAATATTAACACATTTGGTAATGTGTTGGAATAATGTTTTGTAATATGACTTTTCTGGCAACTACTGCACTGTATGTGTTTGTAGTTTTGTTAAGTTGCTAATAAAGTACCAAACCCCATAAAACGGGAAGCTAGAATCTGACGGTTTTTGATATATGTATTGCTGCAGTGTGAGAAGCAGCTCTATAATTAAAACATTGTTTAATGTCAACACTCCTGGGCAAGCTACTGATTTATCTTCTGCTAGCAGATTGTGTAAGATCCGTTATTGTCACATTGTAAGAACACCCATGTTGCTAAACAAAAACAAGTAACAACAATTGTTGATGCCCACTTTTATCATCAAATCTTTGAAACAATGCAAAAGTTTCAAAACACATTAAAAAGCACATTAAAGTCTCGGCAAAAGTAATTAAGATCATCCATTTCATACCATAAAATTTGCAACATGAATGGTGCCAAAATATAAATATATGAACTAAAAGCTAAAAAAATGATATAAAATAAATTTTAAATCAAGAATGGAGCCCAGGCACTCTTACATTATTTTTCCCTAGTGTATATTCCATTTAGCTTTAATGTAGGAATGTTTTAAACTTAGGTTTGTAATAAAGCAAGAAATAGTTAAATTAATCAATGATGAAAAAAATATTTAAAGGTCAGAGTCCCCTTACCAGATGCTGAATTGGAAAATGTAAAAAATGCATTTTACAGTTGTAGTTAATCTTGCAATTTGTGAATTGATATTGATCATCTTAATGATACCAGCACCATTGAGACATAGGAACCCTGAACTGGACTAGGGGGTATATTTAATAAACTGCTGGTTTGAAAATGTGGACTTGTTGCCTATAGCAACCAATCAGATTCTAGCTGTCATTTTGTAGAGTGCACTAAATAAATGATAGCTTGAATCTGGTTGCTATAGGCAATATCTCCACTTTTTCAAACCTGCAGTTAAGTAAATCTAGCCCTAGAAGTAGAGGTTAAATAGGTAATCTATCTCATCCATATGCCAGTGAATTCCTGCCCCTTTCATGGGGCAGAAATAGGGGTGATGATCCTCCTATGTCATCTCTCCCATGTGGCCTTACCTGCATCAAGAATCAGGTTAAGTTTGGCGGAATTTCTTGCTTGAAGTCAAGTCTGCAGGCAGTCAATACTCTGGTTTCATGTGTAAGTCACACACAGGTTGTATCTGTCTGGCTGTTACATTGTGAGTCTGAGCTCTAGCAGTTAGATCACTCTGACCACCCTAAAACATCAGGACATTGTACGTGATGGTGGTAGTGACTACTTTTCTGCACAGCGGTGCGGAATTGGTGGTGCTATATAAGTAAATGGTGTTGACTACATCTGGTTGGAGTTCTTCCGCACTAACCTTATGTTTTTATTCTCCTTTTGCTTGTGCTTCTTTCTAGGGAAGCAAAGACGTCTCAAGAGCAGAAATTTCAGCATGTGGTTTATGTATAGATAAGTTTATCATCATTGTACAGATCAGATGGTTAATGAGGTTCTTCCTTATTGCAAAAATGTAATGCAGTTTGTTAGAAATGAAATACAAAACACTTTAAAATCCATGTCTGCCTCTTCTGGATTGGCCAATAAGGAGGAGGTGGAAAACAACTCTTGCTTCCCACACCCCCCTTATATTTTTGTAAAGATGAAGAGGACGAAATAAGGGAAGATTTCTAATTTTTAGATGAGGGCAAGTGTGTTTTTCAGAGGGGAAGACTGATGAGCTACTAAAAATGGTGAGTGACTATGGATATAGAGAGAGAGCCAATATCTATTCAAGATCAGATGTTAATCCTCTTAATCTGCAGCTGGGCAGAACAGAATGTAATGTCATTATCAGCAGTTCATCTGCAGGGGGAATCAAATACAACTGCAGATTTCTTGAACAGGCAAATGTTAAGCCCCAGAAAATTGTGCCTATATCAGTGTAGTGTTTCTTAAGTTAAAAGTTATTGACTTGTTTATCTCCAAAGAAACACAGGGGAGTGGACATTTTCTACTCAATGAATGCCAAAACACCCCAGAAAGTGTAATAAGTGATAGATATCAGGCAACACCCCTCAAAGATGGCAGGTATATCAAAGGTTTATTATAAGACAGGTGAATATCCTGATGCACAAAATACTGGCTCTTCCTCTTCCCTTCTACAGGTCAAGTAATCAAGCAATGTACTATATGGAGTTATTTACCCTTTCATCATCGCCATTTATTTATATAGCGCCACTGATTCCGCAGTTCCCTTTAAGGCTAATCATCACATCATTCCTTTAATTAGCATCATGTGCACTAAAGTGGGCAGTAACGCCTTTCCTATAGGTTGTAAAAGACAGAGCCAAGATAAACGTTTCCTACTGGCAGAAGAGGGCTGAGAGCCTTGGATATTGCCAGCAAACAGGAATCTCTTCCAGGACTGGTGTTGCATCCAGTTGTGGAAATACTGCACATAATAGCATGGATGTTGAATGGCTCATTCTATATAAATAAGGGCTTTCTGATCAGGCTATAATTGCTATAGTCCAAGGATATGAAAGAAGTAACATCCAATATATAATCATTTTATTTACATAGCTTTTCTCATAATATTTAGGTATGTAGAAAACCTGCAACAAAGATTGGAGAAACTCCTATACAGAAATTGGCTATGCTGTTCTATTTGTTTTTCTCCATAAACAAGCATGTGTTAAGATAAAAATACTAAATTATTTCTGTTTGGACAAAAATATAATGGTATCTGCATTTTGTTTATGGCATGGAAACTGGAGTCTTGTCACAATACTGGATGAACGGTTCCTATTTTTACACTTGAAAATCTTCTCCCTGGGGTTTCTCCAACCATTAACTCACGTTACATGTATGTTTGCATCAGATGTTTGCCTGCATACTATTTATTGCTCTGCATTTGCACGCTACTTGTAGGAGACAGCAGTTGTTTTTTATTTTATTAAAACTTGAAAGATTCTTGTATTGCTTCTTTTAGTTATCCTAGATGTGATGAAGATGTGTTGGCAAATACTGTTTTTTTGATTTAGTATATCTTTTATTTTCATTTGTACAACATTTCCTCTTTCTGCTCACTTGTCTAAAAAAATATAAATAGATTCTGTGTCTGTGCATTGCCCATTTCCTCAATGAAAAAATATTGGTCTGTGATTAAACAGGTTTGTTATGCGGTAAATACTGGAATACTAATAAAGTATACTGATGCAAATGATTCAACTTTCTCTGTGAAGAGCTGTATAATATGTTGGCTCTATATAAATAAAGTAATTCAAATCTTTTTCACCTAACTTCTGGAGTAAACATATATACTATGTACTAAATAACCTTGTGCTTGATATAAGTCTAGGTACACTCAATCTATTTCATATTTGTATAGTTTCACTTAATACAGAAACAGGGAAAGTATTTGTTTAAATCGTTTTCTATTTTACTATTATTTATTTTTTCCATTCGGCTCTATTCTGACATATTCTAAAAAGTGGAGTTTATTTTAAAAATGGTTTATGAAATACCAAAGCGCCAGTTGTCAAGATAAGAGTAATCTTTTCCAGTAGAGGCCTCTGTGTAGTGAAGTGAAAGTAAATGTCATTTAGTCATAAGAACGTTGTAAAAGCTTGTGTAACAAAGCCTTGGTAGGCAATGGTACAGGGGGCACTTCCTAAGCTGGACAATGCTGGTTTAATCCTCATATGAATCCTATCAGAGTGCAGGAATATGCACAGGATTTTTTGCAGAATATACACTGATTTCCTGCAGGATCTAAATGCTGGTAGTGCTGTTTCCAGGGCTGCCAAGAGGAATTCGGGGCCTGGGTACAACAAATTCATGGGGCCCCCCCTCATATTTGAGTAAGCCCCCAAAATTATGCGGCACAATTTTTTTTTGGGGGTGTGGTCATACATTCAGGGGCATGGCAATGTGCCATTGGGGCGTGGCTAACATCAAAATCAATAGGCTCTCAATTCGCCGGAGCGTCACATATGTTCAAGCACTCCTGACTTTCAGGACATCTACCACCACAGTGTAGTATACAAAGAATGCACTGTGTACACACAGAGTTCAGTCTTGGCCTACACCTTACATTGGGCACAACATTCACCAAAAATTGGTATTGTCCCTACTAGAATCACAACATTTCACACACTGTACTGCTCTCTCCTACCTGTTCTTCTCACTTTCTCCACCTGTGGCTGCTGGTTTCTTTAGTTTTAGCTTGTCCGGATCCAGGAATGTTGAAGGACCTATTTTGAAAAAAAAATGGCTACATTTAGAAAATTACAGCCAGCCCCGGCGTTAAATCAATAGCACCCACGATTAATAATTAGGCCTTCCTCCAGCCCCAACATTAAAATCTTTTTTTTTTTTCTCTCCTCTGTTCCTCTCTCCCACTTTTTTTTCCTCCTCTGTTTCTTTCTCCCCTTTCTTTATAGCACTGTACCCTCTCTGTTTTCCTCGAAACCCAAGACCTCCCCCCCCTTCCCCTACGGGAAAAAAAAATTGCAAATGTAAAAAAAAATAATTGCAAAAGCGAAAATTAAAAAAATAAAAATAAATTTAAATTAGCAGCGAGGGCCCGGGCCCCCCCTGGCATGGCCGGGCCCGGGTAAAATGTACCCGTTCCCCCCCCCCCCTCTCGGCAGCCCTGGCTGTTTCCTCAATGTTGTCTTAATGCTGCATGATTATCTGGAAGAGATTATAAATACCAGATCCTCAGTCTAATGTTGTCCTAGGAAAAGATGGAGCTGATTATTTGTGCTGGGAAATAAGTCATTTATTTAAACTGTTATAAATGAGTCACATTCACATATGTTCTGAAATTGGATTGTGGTTTTTCAGCAGGACGTTTTTAACTGGCAAATTTCATATGATTTTCACTTGATATTTTTTTTGAGCTCAGGTTAAACAGTTAATGGTTCTTGTGAATTCTTTACACTGAAACTTTTGGTGCTGGTTGTGTACTCAGAAAAGAATGTGTGACATTTTAGCTGATGCATTTCTAGGCAAACTTTACTGTAACTGGTGCATTTCCTGTCTAGGACACCTATATAAAGCTCATAGGGGAACTTTTTCCAACCTTCTGCCGACTCTTTTATGTCCATGATGCAAACTCCTAAATGTTTAACTATCTGGCCTTCTTACTAGTGGGAAGAAGTCTAAGTGGTTTGACAAAGAGGTAGTAAATAAAACACGTACCCTGCTAGTATTTCCACTTCACCCTGAAATATAAAATACTTTTAAATATTGGAAAGTTTTACAAATATATGTAAAAATTTAAATACAATGATAGAACTTAGTGCAAATAAACCCAGATTGCAAAATAATGTATTGTAGAAAATACATGTAAAGCTGCACTACCTGCTACCACTTACATTTTACTAGCCTTCTCTTTTCTTATTACTTTGTCATGAATTTTGAATTGGTCCAGCCGCATACCGCCCCCCTCCCACACACACCCCTTTCCCTCTGTAAGGCCTCACAGGGCAGTTAAAGCAGCTAAGGAGTCTGGGGTCTACCTACGGTAATTGGCAGGTTAGTAAAAACTAGATTGCATGGAGAAGTTAATACATACTATACTTGAAGTAACTGGAGTGTCCTCATTTAACTAAATGTTCTCTTTCTTTGGAGACGGACGCCATTTTGTGAAAGCTGATTAAGATGGTGGTGCTCCCCTATTTGACATTAGTGTAAACTAGGAAGCGGGTTGTGGTACAGTGCAGAATTTTCTTTTCCTGCGGTGGGAGGATTTAGACACCACCAACACGGGGTCTAAATCCCCCCCCCCCCTCCCAAGTGTGTTGCAGCCGCAGAACGTCCCTGCTAGGGAGGGCAATTGCTCCGATCGCCCACCTCCCCCCCCCCCCAGATCCGCCACTGGCGAGCAGTTATCCCAGTTAACAGCTATCCACTGCACATTCTCTTTTACTTGTGCCTTTCCTTTGTTTTGTGAAGTGTTTTAATTAGCCGTTGATGTAACCAGAATGTACCCAAGTATAGCAACTTTGTGTTAGTTTTTTAAGCACCTAATTTGTTCTTTTGTATAAATGCAGGCTTGTGCTAATGGTTTTGTTCCATCTATTTTCAGACTTGTTTTTATGAACAATTACCCTTTCAAAGTAGTCCTGTTTTAAGAACAGAATCTTATTATATGCTGGGAAATGTTTAAAACCCATCATTGCTGCCGTGTAGCTTTGTATGATTGATACTTGTTATTTTTTTGTGTGTGCAGTGTTTATGATGTTATCTCTTTGCTATACATTTTGCCATTTTCAGAGCATTGCCTTCATTAGGTTTAGTGGACTGAAAAACTTATTGAGATTATGTTTAGGATTTGCATGGAACTTATTCATTTGTAGAATGTAATTACGTGTTTTAACGTGTTGAGAAATGTGTTACTTAACATCAAAATGATGAAACCGAAAAGCCAGATAATATGGCATCTCTTATAGAGACATTGTAACATTTAAAAACCTGAGACATGTCTAATTGTTGAAAATTGTGTAAGGAATTGTTCATACCCCCACCAGTGGATATTGATCCAATGGTGGCATCATAATTTTACCTACGTTCCTTATAAAGGTACATTGTGCTTGTGATGGCTTACTCTATACAACCTAAAGGTTGTTGCACCACAATTTCAACGTAAAGTTAAGTGGTCAGGATATATAACTGGGTTAAAAAACTCAGCCATTACAGTATTTCACAATTCACTATTGAGATACATAAGAAATAGTTTTTAGCTTTCCAGCGTCTGTTAGTTTTGGGGCAGTTGCTTAAATCTCATGATCTAATTTTAAGACCGTGCTGTAAATCTCACAAAGAATTAATCATCCATTGCTTTCATGGTCCTCTCTAAATCTAGCGGATTAAAAAAGACTTCTGAAAATTCAGCACCATTGAAATGAATGTAAAACACTGTGACAAGCTGTAAATGGCTAAAGAGGACTCAAAGCAGCGTTTTCCCTATTAAATAAACCACAAGTGTTAGACCACACATTTTTGGTCCCTCTGAGTTGCCATACAGCTCCAGACAACCAACCCTCAACAATGTATTCATCACAGCGGATGCTGTCATCCACTCCCAACTAGGCCCACTTGTACTGTTGTTCCAGAGGCCTTGGCACTTGTTCATCTGTCCGTGAGTTCCTGAGTTTGTGGACTCAATTGCACCATCCACCAGCCTCTTGCAACATGCTATCCTTGTGTCATTCCCCACTGTTAACATTTTTGCCCACCACTGACTATCCCACCACCTCCATCGCTAAGCCACTGCCTCCGCCCTTCCTGTATATACAAATGTTGACTTTGCTGACACTGCCATTCCTTCTGTACTGACTGAGGGTTGTATACGAACATGGGCAGCAATGGATGCTCCCAGGTGTGTTCTTGACCATGTATCTGTAGTACATTTTTCAGTGTGGGGAACATGTAGCTCTGTTACTGTGTTGATGCAGTCTGTACTTGGATAATTTTTTATGTGCTATTTAATGATTTTGTTTCGGTTGAGACAGTCTAAGTGAATTGTGACCCGAATAGTCTTCTAGGGCTTTTCTTAGCTTTCCAGGAGACTTGGTAACCTAATAATGTTTAATGTGTACTTTGTTTAAATAGGCTGTGACCTGTGGACATATGTCTGAAGTCTATATAGGGCCATCTACCTGCAAAACTTACAGCACTTTCATTTAATGCTTTTGCTGTATCACTAGAAGTTGCACATTTATTATATATTGTGTGGATTGGGTGAGAGCATTGATGGCTGCAACTTGTTACAATTTCTGATTACATTAAACTTGGCAAAAGTCTAGCTCACAAGCTTACAATCTATAGGACAATGGGAGTTTGAAACACCATGGGAAGCTATAAGCATTTTCTCCTTCAATTTTGCCCACATGGGATTACATTGCACACTTTACCATACCCATAGTTAAAGCTCACAATATGTCTCTGAGGATTGACACATGCCTGTAAGATTTGTCTTTCTTGCTGTAATGTAATCAGTGACGCCCTTGATTGTCCTCTCTGTGAAAGATTGCAGTCAAGTCTTTTGGAGGAAATTAAGCTTCACTCAAAAGATTGCGGCCATGTAAATGTGTACAATATATAAACCCTTAAAACAAACTGTGCTTCTTATCTCATTTGATTAAATTGTTCCCCAGAGTGTTTTATGGAGCTACTTGTTGTTTCAGTGGCTAAGCAAATAATAAAGCAATAATACTTTTTTTTGCATCTATATGGCAGTCTAATGTATCAAACTACCCTACTTTTGTAATCTGGCTCTCCGCTGACAATGTGGTTTAATTAGAAAATGAAACATATATACAGCGGCTGCAACCAGTAGCCACATAAAGTGGTTTTAAAATGAAAGTGAGAAAAAGAATCTGCTAAAGAAAAGTCTGTTAACGGAATGCTAAATGTTCCTTTAGCAAACACATGTTTGCTAAAGGAACACAACACAAGGCATATTGCCTAGCTAATTTATTTATTTATTTAAAAAATATGTTTTTGACCTTTTACATCGCTTCTTCTGAGTACCCTCCAATTGAAATTAATTTTGTTTTTAAAATGACATTCTTTATTATAACCAGTTTGTCAGATTGTGGACACATTATGCAAAGCCTGTTGCTTCTATGCAAATATACAGTGTGTATAAAATGTGACAGGTGATTCACTACTTGTTTAAAGTTGGTGCCATTATTTTTGTGAATTTGCATCCCCTCATACAAATTGTTCCTTCTGTTAACTTTTGTAAATGTTTTCCTGTTTTCAATTACATTAATCCTTCTTCAGTCTGCCTCTACCCCTCATTCATCTAGTGCAACATTCTCCAAATAATTAGGTTGTCACTTGTACATGGAATATATGCCTACTCACAGATGATGCTGAACTTTATTCCATTGTTCATGCATTGATTCTTAGTGCTTCTTGTCTCAGTGTTGACTCAATTTCCCAGCAAATTCATAGGCATCCCTTTCATGCATATTGACTAGGCCCATAAAATGGCTGCCTCCACTCACATCAAATCTCTCCTGTTTTAGGTACTTAAGGACAATCCCAAGAGGAACTAGCCTGCGGGCAGATGAAGAAGATACAGGCCCAATCAGTTTAAATGTCACACACAATGCATTTCTAAGTTTTAATGCAGTTTTCAGGTTGATATTTTAGGTGGAGGAAACCAATGTTATGATAGTATTTTGTTGGTGAAAGCATTAAAAAAAAGTTATCTGATTTATTTGTGTTTCCCAAGCCCTTTGGCAAAGCATGTGAGGCATACAAGCAGGGCTGCCATCACAAATTGTGTATTGCTGTACAAATGAAACAGGCAGGACCCCCCCCCCCTCTCCCGCCACGGCACAGTAGAAACTATTATCAGCCATTTCAGAGAAAAAGAGGATGTCTGGAGTCCTTCAGTCAGATTATTGACAGGAAATTTGACATGTCTATGAAAAGCATTTTCCCTTACTATCACTACTTTCCCAAATATCTTCTGGTCTGGTACACACCTGACACACTTCTGCTAATAGTCACAAATACTGTATAAATTTATCTAAATAAACTAACTTGTATTGCAGATTAAGTGTCCATGTATTATGTCCGTGTTAGTTTGCACTTTAAATAATGTGTACAATTAGTCTTGTGTTGCTATGATGTGCACTACACTAACATAAATAGCCATTCATGTCCCCCTCTGCCCACATGCTCTGCACACACTCATGTCCCCCTCTGCCCACATGCTCTACACACACATGTCCCCCTCTGCCCACATGCTCTACACACACACTCATGTCCCCCTCTGCCCACATGCTCTACACACACACACTCATGTCCCCCTCTGCCCATAT
The DNA here is from genome assembly GCF_038048845.1 of Mixophyes fleayi. Lineage (NCBI taxonomy): Eukaryota > Metazoa > Chordata > Amphibia > Anura > Limnodynastidae > Mixophyes > Mixophyes fleayi. The sequence continues at coordinate 240,930,072 of NC_134405.1, read as the reverse complement.
GCACTACACACACACATACACTCACTCATGTCCCCCTCTGCCCACATGCACTACACACACACACACACACACACACACACTCATGTCCCCCTCTGCCCACATGCACTACACACACACACACACTCATGTCCCCCTCTGCCCACATGCACTACACACACACACTCATGTCCCCCTCTGCCCATATGCACTACACACACACACTCATGTCCCCCTCTGCCCACATGCACTACACACACACTCATGTCCCCCTCTGCCCACATGCTCTACACACACACTCATGTCCCCCTCTGCCCACATGCTCTACACACACACACTCATGTCCCCCTCTGCCCACATGCTCTACACACACACACACACACACACACACACACACACACACACACACACACACACACGCCCCCCTCTGCCCACATGCTCTACACACACACACACGTCCCCCTCTGCCCACATGCTCTACACACACACTCATGTCCCCCTCTGCCCACATGCTCTACACACACACTCATGTCCCCCTCTGCCCACATGCTCTACACACACACTCATGTCCCCCTCTGCCCACATGCTCTACACACACACTCATGTCCCCCTCTGCCCACATGCTCTACACACACACACACACACACACACACACTCACTCACTCATGTCCCCCTCTGCCCACATGCTCTACACACACACACACACACACACACACACACACACACACACGTCCCCCTCTGCCCACATGCTCTACACACACACACACACTCATGTCCCCCTCTGCCCACATGCTCTACACACACACACACACACACACACACACACACACACACACACACTCATGCCCCCCTCTGCCCACATGCTCTACACACACACACACACACACACATGTCCCCCTCTGCCCACATGCTCTACACACACACACACACACACACACACACACACATGTCCCCCTCTGCCCACATGCTCTACACACACACACACACACACACACACACACTCATGCCCCCTCCCCATCACATTACACTTTTTTCTCTACCAGTGACCGAACAGGAACATTTCCAGCAGCCTCCAGCACTGCGTACCATGTGACTGCTGCAGCCACATGACTCGCAGTGACTCTGACTGGGATCTAGCCACCACCTTATGGAAATGCGATAGAGGCAGCCTATGTGGTCTGGGCATAGGCTGTCACTTCGCATAGTACTCACTGCGAGGTCATTATTCATTAATAGAATATTGTACTACAAGATGTAGTACAAAATGCTATGAATGAAAAATGACCCCGCAGTACTATGCGAAGTGACAGCCTATGCACAGACCACATAAGCTGTCTGCACCGCATTCCAGGGTTGCCACCTCTGAAATAAAAAACAAGCAACCGCTTAGTGAAGAACAAGCCCAAACTAATCCTAAAAAGCTCAACTTACAGGGGACCGTCCTTTTCTATAACACTAATTTCTACACTGAATCTCCATTTAGAAAACCTTTATAAACACAAGAGGACACATTTATACACTGAAATGGTAAATGAAAACGCAAATGCTGTAATTTAGGACACTGGTATGTCTATACCACACAGCCCCATGATATAACAGTATATAATATAAGCAGTCTTCTGACATGAGCAGCTTACTGAATGGGAGGGGAGGGTGTTATATAGCAGTGTTACCTGCTATAAGTGCAGCGATCGTGTCTGTCACCAGACTCGCCACTTATTTCAGTAGGTTGCTGTAGATCCGTCTTCCTGTTATTTATTCCACGTCCTCCTCCTACTCCGCCCACCCACAAAAGTGCCACATTATTGGAGGAATTCTCTGCACAACCCGCCCACCCAGAAAAAAATCCTGAATGCACCAATCACAAGATGGTAACAGAGAAACTCTCCCCCCAAACAAAACGATTATGCAGCCTGAGGACTTGGAGAACGTGTCCAAGCCCAAAAACAAGCTACCCGCGGCAGCCCAAAAATACCCGCAACTCCGGAAAAAAAGAAGCCTAATTCCGCTTGTTATAAGCGGAAAAGGCAACTATGCTGCATTCCCACTGGACCACCAGGCATAAAAAAAAAAAAAAGTAGAGTAGCAAAAAAATTTGTTGGTCTGCACTACGGGCCCGCCCCATACATTAGTACCTTCCCGTATCCACCCTGATGGTGGCCCTGCATACAAACATAACTTATTTTGGCCCGGCTACCTTCTTGTAAGCCATTTTCAATGTACAGTTCAAACATTTTTACGAAAATGTATCACTTAAACATCTGCAGTCTCGCGAAGTATTTTATTTTCTCTCCTTATTCTGAAAGTGTTGTAGGGAACCTGGGGACATATACAGGTGTATTTATTACAGGTTGAGGTTAAAGAAATTTAAACGGCATCCTTCCAGTTTTGTAAACTGGTTAAAAATTGCCTATTGGTGTAGGGCTAAGAAACTGGCCACTCGCGTGTCTTAGGTTTACTTTATATGCTGAACTCCTTGCATAAATATGGAGAAATAATGTTTGCTTTGTTTAAGGTCCGTTATCTACTGGCGTCAAAAGCTGCTTTTTACAAGTTTGTGTGCTTTAAAAAACAAAAAACAAAAAAAAAAAACCCCAAACAGATATAGGGATGTTACTTATTGGTTCCAATGATCCCATAGCCGCTTCAGCTTATGCCTGAGGGCAGTAGAAGCTGTAGCATGCCAGAGAGTTTTAGGAGCTGCATATTCTCTTGTGCTCACCACAGATATAAGCACTGGTTATTTTCTTTTCTGGTAATCTTCATTTTGCTTTCCCTAAAATATTGGACATGTTTCTTCTTCCAATTCTTCCCAGTGCTTGAACTGCTAACTTTTCAGTGGTCTGCACCTCACATCCAAATATTCTATATAGGAGGACATTAGTGCACCTAGCATCACATAACACATAACTTATTTTTATTTTTAGAAGATGCCTGGTTCAGACTGCCTCACGTGCCATACCCCTTAATGCTGTTTGAGGAGGGTAAAATGTTTAGGCAGTTCTTAAATCAGAACACGTGGATGGACCCTCAAAGTGCTTTGATTTGAAAAACACTTGTTGTTAAGAGATTCCCCCCCTCCCTCCTCAAATAGTGCAGTTAGAATAAATTATTTAAACACTAATAAAAAAATAAGTAAAAGAAATAATCCCCCACCTACCTCGATAAAGCAGGTGTGAGGCAAATATCCTTATGATAATGTTTTAATTAATATGCCCCAGTAATCCAAAAAAAGGTTAAGTGCTTTTAACTGATTGTGCTTGACAGAAGTCTTATTTCTTTTATTCCCCATACTGTATTTTCAATGAGGAAGCTCAGCAAGTCACATACTGGTTGAAACACACAATCATGTTAGTTTTCACATACTGACTATTGAACAAAAAACAATAAGTGTTTCCATGTGATTTGTCACAGTTTACACACCTATACACACCTTTTTCCCAAGAGATGTATGGTCTGAGCATGCATAAAAGGATGGTTTGGCTGAAGATTCAGTAAGGTCAGAGTGAAGTGGGTGTAAAATGGTCTGTAGCAGTGTTTAAAGATCTCCATTGACTAACTAGTATGTAGCCTTAGGCAGGTGTCAGACCGTGCTTTCAATGCTAGCACTTTTACTGCTAGAAAACTACTAGGGGTAAATGTATCAAGCTGAGAGTTTTCCGGCGGGTTTGATAAACCAATCAAATTCCAGCTATCATTTATTCAGCTAGAATCTGATTGGTTGCTATAGGCAACATCTCCACTTTTCAATCCTGCCGGGAAACTCTCAGCTTGATACATTTACCCTCTAGTGTTCATATTGCTTATGTTGCTTTGTACTGACATGTTGAAGTGAATTGGGAATGCTCATCCCCTATCACATGGGGGTGACTAAACTCTGAAAACGCTGCATGCAATTGTGAGCTTGTAATCGCTTCAGTATGATGGTACTTCAGTGTGTCAACATGGAGTGATTTAAACGTTGTAAATGTTAGCTCTTTTCTAGCTGGAGAAAGGTATTGGAAGTACCCATCTGACACCAGCCTTATCGTGCATTGAACAGCCGCAATGAGGATAGAGAGTAACAAAAGTCCTTCCATCTTTTTTTTGTATCCATTAAGTGATTTTATGCTTCTCATCTACACTGGAGCATCAATGGGATGTATGCAAACAGAACAGAAATATTTTATTTGGTGTTGATCCAAAAATCAGGGTGTTTTTTTCATATTTTCATCTCACTACTTCAGCAGCAGCTCGTGAGATTATATGTGCAAACACTGATGCGCTGAGTCATTTTCCTGAACATTATCTAAATGAGTAGGATTATTATGTGTGCTATCTGCTTTTACAAGCTATACAATAGACTTCCTGGTATCTGCATGTGCTTCAATTTCTCCTACTGTTTGCTGAAGGTTGCCAGCTTGGATTTTGTTCTTTTAGACAGTCTGCTAATGGTTTCGTATTTACACATACCAGTTTATGATCATTTTTATTGTTTGTGTAACTTGGACAAAAGTAGTGTTGATTGCTAATTATTGGCTCAAATCAATTAATACATAATCATACCGATTATGTGGTAGATGCAGAAGGCAGGTTTGAAAGTACATGGGTGTGACTTGATGACACAATTTGCACAGAGTTGGCTGGGCATTGTGTATGAAGATGCATCTTGTCCCCACACCCTTGTCAACTCTTCATTTACATGAGGGGGGAGGACTTTATGGTGACATCACTGTGCACCCACCCTGCAAGTATAATTGCTAGCTCTTTTGGTAGTCTGGGAGGTCACTCTCATAATTTGAGAGAGTAGGCAACTATGGATTTGATTAATGGCTGTAATGTCATTTAAAATGTGGGCTGTGTATATTTGTTGAGGGAAAACCATCTAATAAACACTACTAGCCCATTTCTGGAAATGTCTCTCTTGCTTCACTATGCATAATCAATGCAGATGTCACCAACTGTGTTTATCATCTGATTCTCTATCATGTACATGCTGTTTCAGATATGTAACTTGCTGACATTAAACAGTCCTACACTTGGCTGTCATTTTTAACTTTTTTTTCAGCTTAGTTAGAAAGTTGTATTGGTTTATTATTACATGATAATGTGATTTATAGTATGACCTAGATAACAGTAGTGCTTTAGTCCATCAAAAGGCTGAAGCCAACTTGAAACTACAGTCTTCCTTTCATGAATCCCTTCGTGACTGAGGGTTGTTTCTACCATAATGACCACAACAATTTTTTGCATTTTTTTGTGCTGCGTTGTTTCTGTTAGGAATAGGAACAAATGAACATAATCACAAACAATGTTTTTCTTGAATTCTTCCTATAGTTACTAGCCCAGCCCCACAAAAGTACCCCCAAATGTCGCCGGGATAGGGATAGCGGATATATGTATCGGTTTGCATAGTTTGAGCAATAATTTTTGGTTTGTTCTCCATGAACCAGACTAACAGAGATAGGAGAGCTTAATTTTGGAGTCTGTTAAGTGTATTAAAATTGTATTTTATTACTATCACACGTCTTTGAGTAATGAAAAGGGAAAACTAGTACGTTTGTACTTTAAACTTTACCTGTGAACGCTGTGATTTGTTATAGCAGCTATCATGTGACTAGGAAACCTATCAATTGTTCTCGTTTGTTGCTTTGTGACCAGAAACTGTCCACTCGTTTTGTAAGATGAATATGTAGGAGGGGGGGGTGCAAAGTGATTTTGTATAGATTGTTTTTATCAGTCCCCATATAATACAGCACTAATTCTCTATTTAAACTCTCTTAAAACTCACTGTGATGCTGATGGAAATACAAATCAAATGAGAAGATGGGTTCTCCTCACCCAAATAATGGCAAAGAAATCTAAATGGAAATTTGCCTATTTATGTGCATGAACTATTGACGTGAATCAGTGGCGCCTCACAGGATATTGCTAATATAGCACTTGAAAATAAGAAAATAACATACAATGGGTAAAATGATTCACTACGCTGAATATGACAATATTAGTAATTTTTTTAATATTGTTTTCAAGGTACGGAAATGTTCGTCTGATATGCCGACGTGGAAATCCTCATTCAAAATCTCCATCTTTTACACATAGCAGCCTTGTTAGGTATGTGATAGTCTTTATAAATATTTTTTGTTTAAAACTAGTAAGTCAGTATTGTTATTAATTCTGAAAGATCTGTAGTTGGACAGAAGAATAATGCAATTTTGCTTGTGAATATTATATCTGTTTTTCTTTTTATTGTTGCATTTGCTTTTTTTCCCTGTGCTCAATGTGATTGACAACTATTACCACCAAGCAAGTGGATAATTTCTCATTGCAGCAAGTGATCAGTCTTGTATTAAGCTGTGGTATACATGGCAATGTGATTCATGGTGAAATTGAAGCACTGTACCTTATGAAGAGGGGCTATCCAGGGGTTGAGCCTCCATTTGTTTGCTTTTTAATGGTCTTCTACAATGCTTTTGCTGTTATTTCTTGTTTAAAAAGTGTTATTGTGAGTGTCTGTGAATTGTTTAAGTACAGTGTAAGAAACTTACATAATTGTAAAGAGTTGGTGCGATTTACATGATCTTTGTTTGACTCCTTTTTATTATGAAAACTCTTTGGAATGTAAAAATATGTACACTACATGGTTTGTTGTTTGCAGTAGTGAAAGATTTTGAAAAGCTCGCAGAATGCAAATACTAATGTCAACCAAATGTTTCACTTTTTTCCTGTTGTTTTGTTTTTGAATTCTCCACTCAACATAAATACTGTCATTCAGTAGGAAAAAGCTCTAGATTTTTTTTTTTTTTAACATTATAAATAGATACTTACGTAATCAATTGTCTGTTTAATACCACCCACCCATCTGTTAATAATTTGAACCTTTATCTGCAATTACAAGTGTGAGTCTAACTTGTTTAATCTCTACCAGCTTTGTACATCTGATCACTAATATTTTCGTCTATTGCTCAAGTTCCAGCAGGTTGAATGCAATTTTCAAATCTTTTCTCAGATTCCCAGTGATACTAAGGTTTGAGCCACTCCAGTATGTTGATATTATTTTGTATTGAAGTCACTCATATGTGACTTTGCTATAGAATCTGGGTCACTGTCCTGCTGCAATATACATATTCTCCCAGATTCCTTGGAGACTGCCCTCTCTTTTGACAAGTATTGCAGATCCTGAAGCAGGGAAGCATCACCTTATCATTCTCTTCCTGCAACCATGCTTCACAGTAAGGGATAGTGGTCTTTGGATGATGCACAAAACGTTCACTCTTGGTATTAATCTTGCTCCACTTGTTATGTGGGTATTCAGCAAGCTTTCCGGCAAACTCTAGATGAGGTTTTATGTGAGTTCTCCAACAACAGCTTTCTTTTTGCCACCCTCCGATGTTCATATTTGTGAATTTCATGGACTGTTGAACCATGGGCAAATTCTTCCATATTTACAATGGAAGACTGTAAATCTGTCAGTTGCTATGGGCTTCTTAGTAGCCTCCCTAACAAACATCCTCCTCACATAGATGGTCAGCTTAGAAGATGGCATGATCCAGACATTTTTACAGTTGTGTAATATTCTCTTTCTTTTTGAGGAATTTGACAGTACTTTGGAAATCTTTAAGTGAAATCTGCTAATTAACTCTCCCCTGGTTGGTGCTTTTGAATGACCTTTTCTTTGATATCACTTTCAAATTTCTTTGCTCTTCATGATGAAGTTCTTCTTTCGGAAACCAACTGTGGAACCTCTCACGGACGTTGTGAAATCAGCTGAAGCACTTTATTTGTACATATGTGGAGTCCAATTAATGATGTGACCTGAAGACAACTGATTACACCACAGCTTATTTAGATGTATTTTAGCAAAGAGTTGAATATCTAGTAAATCAATTAGTATCTGTTTTTTTTATTTATAATTAAGTAAAAGCTTTACAGATGTTTTAAATTTGATATTAGAGTATTTTGTGTTTTGATTAGTGGCAAGTAATCCTGAATAAATCTGTTCCGATTTCATGATATAAGAAAATACAAAGTGGTAAATACATTTTATAGAAACTGTATGTTATACTGTAGCACAGAAAATGTAACATATTTTGTGTATATATGTATGTGTGTGTATGTGTATGTATATATATATATATATACACACACACATACATGTTTGCATGAATTTATCCATCTTCTTGGCAGTTGTTAAATTTGCCTGATTGCTCATGATTTTGGACATCCCATATTCTGGAAGGAGCATGCTCACTGAGTTTCTGGGAACCTTTATGTGACATTAAACTGCAGAGTGTGAATGTCATCAGATTAGCACTGTCCACAACAATTCATCATATAATACCTTAGGTATTATTTAAAAGACATTCTAATAATAGTAAGACAGAAGGAGAGGGTGAAGTCTTACAGCTGATTTTCTCGAGAATTATGTTTATTGATAACTGTACATTAGTTGGAATTTTACTCTGCCTATTTTATTATTGTTTCCTTTAGTTTGATGAATACACATTTGTTTTCTACTTTAAGACCTTTATTTCATATTTCTCTTTCATTTTTACTTTAGTTACATTTTCTTCAGTATTAGATTTGTAGCTATTGACTACTGTCTAGCAGCCAGTCGATTAAAAATAGCTTCTTGGCTTCAGTGCTTTACTGACATCCAAGTGTGATTCTGCTTATGCTCGGTCATTCATCTTAATACTAGTGTAACACACCCTACAATAATAAATGACTTTTACTGTGTTACTGTGCTAAAATATGGGATCCAGGCCATGTAATAAAGGCCTATCTTTCCCTCTAGGTACCTACTTGAAATGGTTTTGTTACAGCCCAGGCACGAGAGTGTACACCCTGCTCCCTCTGTCTTCTAGAAATAAAATACATGTTAAACACACTGTGACTGGTTAACCTGTTGTTCAACAACACCTTTAGTTTATCCAGTAACGAGATCAAAGTAATTTCTTCAGTTAGGGTCATTGTTTAGCAATGACAGCCCAAGATCTTCCAGAGAATCCTCCACACAGACTACAGTAAGGAACAAGTGAGAGTTGGCTCCCAGTTTGCCCCCTTAACCTGTGTCCAGCCCAACAGAGACCCAGGATCAGGGCAGCACTGTGGCTTAGTGGTTAGCACTTCTGCCTCAGCACTGGGGTCATGAGTTCAATTCCCGACCATGGCCTTATCTGTGTGGAGTTTGTATGGGTTTCCTCCGGGTGCTCTGGTTTCCTCCCACACTCCAAAAACATACTGGTAGGTTAATTTGCTGCCAACAAATTGACCCTAGTCTTTGTGTCTTTGTGTGTGTATGTTAGGGAATTTAGATTGTAAGCCCCAATGGGGCAGGGACTGATGTGCGTGTACAGCGCTGCGGAATTAGTGGCGCTATATAAATTGATGATGATAGAGACCCAGTATCCCACAGACAAGAGGAGTGGAGGCATGAGAAGAGAGTTAAATAGTCTCTGCCCTGGATAAGCTATTGCCATCAGCCTGGACTATTTGGGGTAAGATAGTAGACAAGTTATCTACTAGTGGTGTATTCAGGACAAAACTGCAGAAGAGGAAGACTCTGTGGTCTGTTGCCTGTCTGAGATTTGTGGCAGAATAGGGACGCCAGCTCTAGGACATGTACTTAGTAAAGAGACCCATAGAAGACTTCTACAGACACCAAAATCTTTCCCCAGTAATAAGAGTTTGGTAATACTACTCTGTTATCAGGGTTTTTTTCTGGGATCTGTAGTTATTTAGTGTATTTGTTTTATATTATTATAATTTATTTATAATTGTAATTTTTAACATAAAGAACCATTTTTAGTTTAGTTTTTAATAAATCTGGTTTACCCACACCACATTGGATATTTAGTACCTTGCCTGAGGAGATTATCATCTGCAACTAGATCTCTGGATAGTCCTCTACCCGCTGGGTGTTGTCACGGCACGTTATTGTGAGTTTGAACAGGTTGTTGTATGTAGCGTCCACATACTTGAATGGTGTTACTTGTGAAATTTTTCTTCTGTTCTTGGGGATACTTTTATTAATTTGAAATGGATACTTTCTATTAATGGGCTAGTTACCCTTTTGATGTTAATCCGACTGGCTCCTGATTTTTACATTATTTTGTCTATTCCTGCTTCATAAAGTATGCAGTATGCATTTTTCTCATATGTCAGGCAAAAAAAATGACATTTAAAGATTAAACTTTGTACAGGTTGAACATCTTCATAAAGTATGTGAAGTAAAATGCTTTCAATCTGTATCCCCCATTCGTAGCTGCAGACCTTATTAATTATCCATATTCAACAAACAATGTTGAATATCGCTAGTGGAGACATTTTTAATAAATTCTGTTGACTAGGTAGATAGGTATGTTTGATATTTTTATTAATCTTAATACTGTTATACTAGGATATTAACACCCACCTTATTCATTTACAGGTCAGTAATGGCCTTGTGCCCCCACTTTTGAACTGTGCCTGAAAAGGGATGGGTTCTTTTTTGGGTTTTTTTCAAGCGCTGTGCAGGACTTTATTAAGGTGATGAAGGAAGGACAAGGCAGCTAGAATGTCCATGTGTTCTTGATGTGCTTTTCATGTGTACAGTAGGACTCTATACTATTGGACTGTGGCTCCTAATAATCTCCCTCTCCTCTGCATTCTCCCAATACCTCTACCTTTGTACTGTGACCTTATTTCCTAGGTTCAGGTAGAAAAATTGTAAATATATGTGAGTACCTACCTTTTTAATGTGTTGTTTTCTGTCTTGGGTAAATAGGGTTTCTGGTAATTAAATTTTATTCCTGTCTCCTGAGGCCTTCTTGGTATTACGGTTGCTGTCTCTTCCCTGGAAATCCTGCCTTTTATCCTTCCAGCGCTCTATGCGAATGACTCATCACCTCTCCCTGGTATGAGTGAGGTACATTTTCAGTCAACACCTAGTTTCAACACCTCACAGTTTCCATAAACAGGTTGCTGGATACAGGACTAGAGCAGCAGTGCTATTTGGGTAATATTAAGCTGAAAGGACCCAGTGGTTGAAGATACCTTATTTAAATCTTCATGTTATGTGTTACTGACCTATCTTAGAGCAGTCTTTCCAAGAATAAAGTTTTGCATCTTGACAGCTCAAACTACTAAAAACGATGCTAACAAAAGATAAAGGGGATACCCTCAAGGTCACACAAACCACTTCTCTCCCATACCTTCATAATTATTATATCCAGCTCTCTGAATATTGTGTGCTCAAGGCAGTGTCTGGCTAATTTTCAAAGGGTTTATCATAGCAGCAGCTTAAGGTTAGTTGTACTTATAATTTCTAAAATTGTTGTTTTATCTGTTTTGCACTTCAAGTTAGTAGCTATAACCTAAAATGTAGCTGTAATCATAGCTTGTGAGATGCTAACGAACATGGTGAACACTGGACTGCTACTGAAAATCAACAGTCCACTACATGAGAACCTGAACAACACTGAACGATTTAATAACATGGGCGCATCCATTGAATATTGATGTTTTGTTAGATCTCCCTTAGTGATGCTTATATGAATGCTTCGGTTCTAGTTCCGCAAAGAAGTAGTGTGTTTAAATATTTCTAAAAGGTGTTTCCTCATAGTGTGTTTTTGTTTTGTTCAATTATATGTGCTAGTTCCTTTTAGTAACCAGGACAACTATTTAGTTATCTGTGAAAAGAAGTTTGCATTTCTATTTTAAATTCACAATCAATCTAGTTTTTTTCCCCTTTTCTAAATCGGGCTATAGCTTTCCTCTGTATTTCTTACATTGTATTATTCTCCTTGTCATATCACAGCTGGTACTATTCCTCCTGCTTAGAACAGTTTGTTACCACCGCTGACTTGCTTCTGTCTGTGTAGTTTAGCAAAGTACTTTCAGGACCTTTCTGTTGTGTCCCTACAACCTCTTAGACAAGAAATTCACCTAAAATTAAATTATGCACAGTTCTAGTTTGCTCACACATTAAGATTGTTTCTTATTGCAACTAATACATGCACTTGTGAAGAATAAAAAAAAAATTATTGTTTTTTTTTTTTTTTAAACTTTATTCTCTTTTATACATTAAAAAAAATTAAAAATTATATATATATATATATATATATATATATATATATATATATATATATATATATATATATATATATATGCTTAGTGGCGTCTGTGTGTGTGTGTGGAAAAAATAAAACCAAGCTGCAGCGCCACCTGCTGGGCGGAGTTATACACTGACTTACTAAATTCTTAGTGTGTGTGGGGAAAAAAATTCAAAAAGGGCTAAAATTTGGTAGGGCTCAAACTTATTTTCGTGAGGTAATTTTACCTCATGAACACACATGTGTAGAGGCGTGCGTTAGTGTGTGTGTGTGCGTGTGGAAAAAACTATTTTCTCAGAAAGGGCTCATCCAATTGACCTGAAATTTGGTATACTGACATTATTTGACAAAAAAATTAGAATAGTCAAGTCAGTTAACTTCCATCATCCCCCCTTCCCCCCGTGGGAGGGGTAGTAAAGGCTAAATTTACGAGTTGAGGGGTCAAACTCATTTTCGTGAGGTAATTTTACCTCATGAACACACATTAAAAAGGCGGCTTGCGTCAGGAAGTAACGCTCTTCCCCTGAGGAGGCCTGGGCTAGGCCCAAATGCACGACAAGAACCTTTTTAAGACCTTAAGTAGCTTGATTTGACTAGAATGCATGAGTATCATGCACGGGTTAATAAATATATGTATATATATATATATATATATATATATATATATATATATATATATTATAATGTATAAACATCCTATGAAAGTAGTCCAAATATAATGCAGCTGCTCCACCCAAGAGAACCTAGGTGAGCCCTCAGCACTAGAAACTAGTGGTGTTATAGTAACCCTAAAGTATTTCCACTTTAGTTGGTGATCACTGTGTTGTGTTGGTATATTTGGGTACTCTCATAGTATAATCAGTTAACAAAAATAAAGGTAAAAAACTACTTCTAGCAGTTCCTTACATTTGTATCAGTTACTTTAATGGTCCACCACCAACAGAATCCAACCAATTATAAAAATAATTAACATCTGAAAGTGCAGTATGTGCAATATAAAAATTTGATATGTGCAAATGCATATATTGTACGTACATAATGACATAAAAACAGGATTATTGATTATAGCGTTAAATAAATAAGTCATGAAACCTTCCAAGAGTATAGACAATCACTGACAAAAAAAAGCTGAATCCTGCAACCGATATAGAAACACAAAGGTTATGTATTTACAATGTTGGCTAATTTTGTGAACAAGGAATTGAATAGAAAAAATGTATGAGTTGGAAAAATGTCAAACTGTATACTTAACAGAGTTCAGTGTTTGAGGAGAATTGCCAGCCCTAGATTGTCCTCACTACACATAGTGAACAGTCTGAGCTTCTGAAATGCTGGAATTGTGCAGGGAGAGCCTGGTGGTGACATCACTTCCTTCTGCAGACACTATCACATATTGGGAAGCCACACTCAATGCATACACTAGGTGTCAAGGGATGTGTATTATATGTGTGTGTGTATATGTATATATATATATATATATATATATATATATATATATATATATATATATATATATATATATATATATATATATATATATATATATATATATATAATTTGTTATTGCGTTATTTTAGCAACAATTGGAGTGTGTGATCTCTCCAATCTCTAAAGTACCTATGTGTATTTAAACATGGATTATTGAAATTTAGTTTTACAGATCTACTGATAATACTGAGGAATTGTGCTTAATTGTTCAGTTACAAGAGACATGCTACAATATTATTTGGTGCAATTGAATTGTAACACGTGAGTACCATAAAATTACATGTTGATATGTTGTTTATTGTATCATATTTAATGCATTTTATTATACTTTGTCATTTTAGCAGCAATTGCTACATATGTAACATTAAATATGGAGTGTTTTGTTGTATAAATAAGACATGGATCAAAGTGCTTCAGGATTCTCTTACCATTTGATTGGCTGTTTGATTATGCAGCAGAATATAGACGCACTGTAACTTTAGATTTAGAGTGCAGGATAAATACAGGGACATGCACTGTGTGCTCCGAGATGTGAAATCAGCCTCATTATAACCACTCGGCTATCTTGGAGTAGGATTGCAGACATGCCACTTGGGAGTCCTGTTGAAAATGAAAGAGGTTTAATATATTGTTTGGTTATGAAGGCAGCTATGAACAATCATGTGATCCTATATTTATTTCTGTAATATATACAGCAAATAACGGGTATTTGGTATGTCAGGGCTGGAAACCTGCTAGTGGCCAGGTACTTAATGCTCCTGACTGCTGGTACCTAACATTTTGTATTTAGAATAATGGATACATATCTCTTCCGGCTATTTCCTAGATTTGACTGATGGGCCACATAATTTTATGTTATCTGTCTACCCCTGGATTATGTACAAATTAAGTTTAGAAAATGGCAATATTTGAAAATGTTATATTGCTGTAGGAAAAATAACAAGTGACTGATATGCAGAAATGCACTGTGGATCAGGTGGTTCATATACCGGGTTAGTGTCGTCACAGCAGTTCAGATTACTTTAACTCTGCTTTTAAACCTGTATCATAGCCCATTGTGATGCTGCTTAAAGATGTTGGAGGAGCTTCTGCTGGCCCCTGGGAAGTAATAATTTACTTTTTTGCAGAGCAATGTTAGGTCACTGACAAATGTCTTTCCATTTTTTTTTTTAGCTGCAAATGTCAAATTTTGGGCTTAGTGGTCCTTTTTAATACATAAATGGTGAATTCATGTTGCTTATGAGTGTATACTATTGATTTGGATTTAAAGTTGCTAGTGGCAGTTTATGTTGGGCTTCAACAGCCTTCGATAAATTGATATTGAGTTTTCATGTTCTTCTTTCTATTTGCTGTTCTAGCTAACAAATGCACTAAGGAATGTTGTTTTGCATATACCAAGTATGTGTAGTTCTACAAGACTCTACCAAGTTGGCACCTTACAGGAACACATTTCTGAAGCATGCTTGAGCCCACAGCAATACCACTCGCCTAATCTGAAACTGTACTGTGCAGTGACAGGCTGATTATACACAGCCTGCTAAACTGCCACTTTCTCTTTTTCCTGGCACTTTAGCTGGACGATGAAGCATCTCTGAAACAAATCTCCTCGCTCGACTCCTAGCTTTGTGTGCCTCATTATTATACGTTTCATTTCTGAAAGTCACCATTGCATGGAAAACATATTTGCGTTACTTTTAATCAAATGATAAAGAGAATATTGTTTAATAAACTAGTGGTAATTTTACTTCTACTCACATGGTATCACTGTCAATGTTATGTTGTAACAAATTTCATGCAAATGTATAAAGCAGGGGGAAGGAGCAGTCAGAATGGTCATTTCAATAATGTGCATGGACATGAGAGCCCCTTAACGGTTACTTTCTGCAGTTGATTATAACAATGACAGGTTTTTATTTCAAATATGTATGGACATTCAATCAGGCTCTTCTGACCCCAGGAAAAAATCATGTGTAGGTTGTGGCCTTTTCTCTGCAAATGCAGTGTTGTGTGCCCCCCACCCCTCTCCACCTGAACAGAAGTCCTCATTGCAGTTTGAAAGAAGAAAACAGACTTTTTTTTGTTTGTTGTTTTCTTTTAACTATAAATAAATGAAATTTATTATTATAAATAATTAGTATTATTTTTTTTTTTTCATTTAAAATCAGAAACAATAGATAGCATTTGGCATACACATAATCCAAATTGCAAAAGTTACATGTAATCAAAACCTATATGTATGATTTCATACAATATGTACAACTGATTTTCTGGTAAAGGTTGTTTATTCATAGTACTGTCCTTTGGGTGTACCTGATCCCTTCATGCAAGTAGAATCTTGTCATTAGATGAGATGTAAAGCCACACACCACCCCCAAATGTGACTTTCCTGCTTGTCATTCTGATACAGCTTCATTCTTGCATCATGTTCGGTATTGTCCCTCATGAATACACTATTGTTCATGTAATAATGGATTTCCCTAAATGTATCTATTCTGGATGAAGTGTGCTGAGATTTTAGATGATTTCATCTTATATGTGGTTCTTGTTTTACTGTTTAATGAATTTAGATTTCATGGATCACCTGCTTGCTATCAATATGAAAAGGCATTTTTTTTTATGCCAAAAGGTAACACATGTTTAAGAAATGCAAATGCTGACTTAAGTAAAATGTTTCTTTTCTTGGCTTTAATATGAAGGATATGTTTTTCTTAACTTTATAAATCATATTTTGTATGCACACATGTCCAAATAAAATTACAAAGATTTTGCTTTCTTGAATTTATTGACTGTCTACTAATGTTTCAATACAGCTTTAATATAGGTTTTGGAGTCCTCTTTTATGATTTGATGGATTTAATTATTTGAATTTTGTAGGTTTGCTAAGTAAGTACTTGTTGGCTTTGACTTGAAGTGTGAGTCAATTGGGGAGTCAAGTTCAGTTTGGACACCTTTTTATTGTGCACATGTGTGGATATATACATATATTTTATTACGTAATATATATCTATCTGCCGTTTGTGTGTGTGTGTATATATATATATAAAAATTATTACGTGCAGACTATTACATTTTGCTGACATTAGAAAACATGATATTAATCGCCCTGGGCATCAACCCATTTGTTACATTACTGAGATGAAATGACAGCCAGGGTTGATTTAATTGAATGATCCTAAACTCTTTGTATAATAATCGTAAAACACCGTGCGGCTGTTGAAGGGATAACACATTGATGACCGTGTTCATTTTTTCATCCGTACCATCTGCCTTATTTGGTACCATTCATGTTCTAGGCAAGGAAGCTAGGCAGAAAGAGAATTACTAGAAGGGCTACAGGCAGAAACTGACTTCTCCATATGAACTTTTACTTCATGTGACAGTTGTCATATATAGGTAGTGTCTGGTGCATCTATGCAGAAACTATAGCAAAGCTTATGTCTGAAATACAGAAACTAAAATGTATGCAAGGATTAGGGTATTAAACAAAACACGGTTGTAAACTTGGCAGATTATAAACTCTACATACCCGATGCAGCAAAGGAAAGAGCATCAGTCAACTGCATTATGAATAAGAGATAACTGGTTTATGTCATTGCTGAGGGACAGTCTCCGAAACAGGTATACAAAAACCATATCAGCAACCTATGAGCCTTTGCAGAACTTTCTTGCAACATGACTCTCTGAAATAGGCTATATATCGATCATTTTCATGTGCCAAAACAGAGCAACTGTAGAGGTAGAATCTGGCTCAAATAAGAGCAAATTCCTGGAACTTGAACGCTTTTTTTTGGACTCCAGAACTGGTGACTTCTCCACATTCCCAAAAAATCAAACAATGTTGCTAATAGAAACTTTCCATATTCTTATTAATACCCTTACTGTATTTTACTTGCACGCTCTCTTTTGCTTGCGCACTCTCTTGCTTGTGATTTCTCTTTCGCTCGCGCTCTTTCTGTTTTGTTGTGCTCACTCTGGTGCTCGCACTCTGACTCTTCTTTTCTCTCTCTTTTTTGCTCAATATTTTAATTATTTTCGGTCTTACATTTTTTTTTTCCTTTAAGTCCACTTTTTGCACATCTTGACATTTCTAATCTTCCTCTTCTAGGCATTACTGTCATGATGACTAAAACATTTTTCTTTTTTCTGTCAATTTGCCTACCGCTATTGGGTAAGGTTATGCTGAATGTAGAGCAATTTGTGAGCCATGCAGCCATCTCTATTGTCATGCAAGTGTTTCCTGGTAACTGAACACCTATGTCTGTAGTACTTGCATAGATTTATAGGAAAGTCTTTTTCATGGAGGATTAACATTTTCACTTGCTACAAGAAAAAGGACAGCAGACTTAATACCATGCATTAATGTTATGTTCTGGCTAAGTCTTTGTTGTGCCATGTTTTAAGAAGCTGTCCAATTCAGTTAGGTGGCTTGAAATATTAAAAAAAAATTCTAATAGCTTTTTAGCAGACAATATGCTTGATTCTTGCATGAATGAATGGCAAGTGGACTGGCTTTGGGTGGTGGGAGGATAATATTGGCATCTAATAGTTTACTGGAGGTCATTATAGACTTCCACAATGTGAGATACAAAGAATATAACACAAGGCGTTGTGAAAATCGAAACGCAAAAATTCTACTGCAATGCTAGCAGCAGTTATTGATGGGAAGTAGATATGGGGATGCGAAAAACTTTGGTTTCTAGTGCTGGATATGCTGTTCACATGCATTTTATTAGTGTCTGTAATAAACCTGTGAGGATGAGTCTTGAGGTTAGCCCAGCCTGCTGGGAGGGATCTGACGATCTCACTCCAGGGGTGCTGTAGCCTATAGGCTACAATTGCTTCTGCCGTCTTAAGGATGGTATTAGGTATCGGAGTCGAGCTCTGGAAAGCTAAGTTTTTCGGAGCTTGATATATTGTTCCAGACCACAGTCCCCATTTAGAGTTATGGGGACTGTGGTATTCTGGTATTCTAACGCAGGATATATATCTAGTGTATATCTAGGCTTACATATAGATGCAAGTTGATAGAAGTTACTTTTATTTTCTAAATTAATTGATTTAGGAGAGCACATTTCCCATGTAGCCGACAGGAAGTCATCACAATTTTTATAACATGTACAGAAGCAACACATCCATGTATGATACTACAGATGTGTTATGTTCTTCATCAATATTCCAAAGCATCTGGCACAAACTAGAATAGTTTGTTACTTCATAAAGTAGCATTTGTTGCCATACTATATCCTAACCCGGCAAATTGGATTCTACAACGGCACAAATAAATGTGAGGAAATTCATTTACCCTTTAACATTTCTCTTTGTGCTGTGATATTTAATTTTTTTATCTTTTTTATTTTTTACTGACTGTTTCCAAAAATGCTCTATATACTCTATTTGTCCATCGAATAACAGAATGCCAACCTGGTTAGCAAATTACTTAGTACTGACTGATTTATTATTGTGATGAACTTTGATCTTGGGTTCGAACAACTTAAACTCATAAATGAAAAAATGTATCTAGTGGATGTAGCAGGTAGCAGCACTGCTGGATAAGCCCCATGTGGATATGACAAAACCACAGTAGCCCTACATTTAATTTCTTTCACTCTATGCAGTTGATGTTTACAGCTGCAATAAAGTGCTAAATGAATGATAATTTAATTACAAGATTCTTTTCAATGTTCTGAAAAGATCAGCATGGCCCCATCTCAGAATGCACCGCGTTGGTCACCACTGGGTTGTTTTTGTATTGTTGACACCATAAATCCACACTATAATGAGCCAAAGAACAATGCATCAAGTAAGATAAGTATGTACAGTACTGTGCAAAAGTTTTAGGCAGGTGTGGAAAAAATGCTGCAAAGTGAGAATGCTTTCAAAAGTAGAAGTCTTAATAGTTTATTTTATCATTTAACAAAATGCAAAGTGAATGAACAGTAGAGAAATGTCAATCAAATCAATATTTGGTGTGACCACCCTTTGCCTTTAAAACAGGAACAAATTATTGTTCCTGAGAAGTAAGAAGCACCAGACTATACGATTTCAACTTTAACTGACAAGTGAGAGTGGTGAAAAACATAAATATTTTTATTTTATAATAATTGTTCTCAATAACCATATAGACCTATTCTTATATCTCTTATACTGCAAGCGTACATAGCACTTTGAATAATTGTAGTAGTGCTTATCCAGGCATCTACTGTTACAATTATGATTCTATAGTTCTATTACAGTACACTTTCAGTAATGTTGTCAATCAGTATATTCATAGCATAGTGAATCACCTGTGCAAATATTAGTATATATTTTAGTGATGTTACCTCTGTTTGTCCCACATATAAATGACTAAATCATTGTATAGGAGAAACCATAAATATTAATGGAGATAAGGTGGAAATTGCACCCACTATTTCATGTTACTAAGAGAAATGGAACATAGAAGCTGTTATATATGTTGTGATTACCATGCAGATTATACCTACACTTCAGCATCACACAATTCAACAGAAGCAATAGTTCTTTGTATAGGTAAACTGTAACTTGTATTACTTACCTTTCAATGGAGATAGCGTTTATTTCCCCATATGCGGTACAGCTGTTTAATATATTGTAGTGACTGTGAGTAATCTTATACCAAAATAGATTCTGCTCTCATATGAAAGGTAAATGTTTTTCTATATAATTATGGTGGAACCCATCATTCAACACTGTTGCTAGAGATGGTATCTTATATTCAAACTGCACGGCTAGCTTCCGTTACACAGTATGTCCCAAATACAGCTAGTGGTTTTGCAGGGGAAGCGGCACTATCACTAAATGAGCAGCATATAAGTAGTGTCCATTTCAATACCCCCACCAGTCCCTCACTACAAATAACAGTGAGGGACTGGGCCGAATGAGAATGTTGGCAGAACTGCTTTTGTAAAGATTGCTGCATTAATTCAGAGGAGTGATCACTGTGGGCTAAGCTTGGCATGATGTTAAGACTGAAAAATGCATTTTAGGTTTCATTTTTGAAAGTTTAGTTGGCCTTGTAAGTTGAGATTCATATGTTTATATTGGCAAAAGTTGTTTGAAATTAATTTTATAAGGCTATTGCTGACCACAGAGACTCTACGAATACTGTAAATATCAAGCATTTGACCCAATATTGCAGTGCGTCTGGCCCGAAAACTAACCCACTGACAAAATTATCCTTTTGAAATTGATTGAGTTTATATTGGGCATATTCATAAATGTATTGGGAAGTTGTTTACAGGTGGCATGTGGCCATGATGTGACCACACCAGGTGCCAATAATGCTGGTGGGAATCTGACCATTTGTACTCTTGGGTCCAGCGTGGTTACATACGTACATATATACATGTGTAACCAAATTGGCACTTGTATTTGGATCAATCCGGGTTTGTATGGCTTTAATGCCAAATATCATGTATTAAAGATATTTATGTGAAACTGTCAATTTTACATTTAAAATAAATTTGCCATGCATGGAATACAGCTGGAGAATCATAAGTTATTATGGAGGGTCACTAACATGGGTAGATAAATGCCATAAACTTCTTTCTATATCTTTTATCACTATACCATTATTGTATAACTAATAATGTAAAATTTATTTTCTTAATTTTGGCACCCTTGCTCTGCGTGGGCCACTGATCCGTAATTTACTGTATGGGCAATCTAATGATTGTACTACGGCTCAACACTTGAAAGTGTTTGTTGATGTTGAAATTGCCTGTTGTGGTTGACCTCCACACAATTAATTAGATTGCTTCAGAATATGTTCAGTTCTGATACATGCTTCTTGGCACCTCATAGAACACATTTTGCCTTATGTTGCTTTAGCAACTGATTATTACAATTTTGGAAATAACTTTTAGATTGCTCTGTTTCAGTTATATTTCCGTTAATGAGATATATATATAGATATATATCTATATATATAGATATATATCTATATATATAGATATATATATATATCTATATATATATATCTATATATATATATATATATATATCTATATATATATATATATATATATATATATATATATATATATATATATATATATATATATATATATATATATATATATATATATATAGATAGTAACATGCATATGTTTATACACCACGTTGTTCTTGGATATCGTGTCTGAAATAAACTAATCATTACCTGACAAAAGAGGCTGGTTGCCTTACACTTCTATGTATAGAAAGACATGCTGCTTGCACATCCAGCTGATGAGAAGAAAAGGTTCAAAATGTGCATTTAGGATTACAAAGCATAAATGTTGATAAACGGGCCACCCGCACTTGACCCTCATTTGGCTAGTAGTTACTCTACAATGCACACCTGAATTTCATGAATCCTGTCCTCCTACTGACAAGTCACTTTATATCTGTGTTTATATTGGCATATAAACATTTTGTACCTCTGGCTGCTTAACACTGCTGTTTCTAGCAGGCACAGTTTCTGCTGTGTGTATGCCTTTCATGTGCCATTTAGGTCCAGTGACAAGGTTGAATGTGCAGGCCAGCTGTAGTGTGCAGTGCCACTTTATCTCTGACAGCAACCAGGAATCAATGTTTCCCTTGTGCAAAGTGCAGGCATCTATCATTGCTGTGAAGGCAATATTTATTAGAACTACTCAGAGAGGATTGCCTTACAAAATCGCAGTGTATTTCAGGAAGGGATTTCATTGCAGCAGATGTTCTATAAAACAGCCCCCAGTGGCTCAAGTCACTATTTTATTCCATCGCAATGATAAGAGTTGACTTCATTTTTTGCTTTACAAAGTGAATATTTTGTATAATTTTCTTATAAGACACTTCCTTGTTTGGCACAGAAACAGGCACTTGTTATTCCTTCCTCAGTCTGTCTCTGGCACTGACATGTTATCTTCTTGTTATAGGATACTGAAGGCCTTGGGATGCTAGATTTCTAACTGACTGCATACTAGGAGACAGCCATTTGACGACATGGAGACTGTCGTCTCAGATATGGAACCTGAGAAAACTTCGGTAAGTTGCTTAAGTTTGAGTTACAACTGGCTGTCATTATTTAAACAGTGTGCTCCTGTTTGGATAGTAACAATTACTCTTCTGTTAATCTGCTAGATATAAATATACAGGTATGGAACCTATTATCCAGAGTGCATTAGACTATACATTTACCTGGTCAGGGATTTTACTGTAATTTTGAGCTTGTCTGATGTGCAGTCTGCTAAATACTACCACCTAGTATTCCCCTGCTCATTAAATTGTTCAACAGTACACCTCAGTGACCGTAAAAGTGGAAGCTATCATTGATCAATATGTGTGACATGATCACTGAACAGCAGTTATATACTGCCATTGGAGCACAAAGCTGATCTAAAGTGCAGCTAGTTCTTCCTCTCACTTAATCCTGATGTCACAAATATACAATAATTAAGCATTACAGAGAAAGGGTTGTTTTGAAGGTGTACTGGATAACCATCTCTGTTCAGCTGCTGGGCCCATTGAGTTCAACTGTCATTGCTGCTGCTGCCAGCTTTGTTCCTCTTTTGGTGATTTCTGCAGCCTTCTGCCGCCACATAATCTGAGAATATTGGAAACAAGTGTCCTGGTTCCGTGTCTAGCACCGAGAATGATGCCCATGAAAAATACTGAGCACGCAGCTACTCCGAGCTGGCAGATAACCACAATACTACCCAGGCAGCACGAAAGTGAAAGACTTCTTAAGAACCATAATGGAAGTAGATCCACTTAACAAAAATGGTGACGTAGTGTCATGGTATCCAGCAGCGGACACTATTAAGATTTCTCCAATGACTAGTTCATATTTCATGTCTCCACTTTGAACTGTCTCTCATTCATCTTTACCATACCACATGTTTAGCACAGAAATGAGTCTCCAAAGTCTGGTTTATTTTTGGCTGCTGACAATGCTTCCACCTTAGTCTCCACACACACTAATCCGACCAACAGCTACAGTTGTTGTTCTGCTACCTTATGTGTCAATTGTCCCCCACACCTGTTGGATTGGAAGTTCATATGAGTATCTTTACCTTCTGTTTCATGTCATTGTACAGTGCTGTGTAATATGTTGGCACTTTATAAAGAAAAGAATAATGTACTTTCACTTTTGGGTTTTTGTAGCTTCATGGGTAACTGGCTTCCAGATTATCATATTATCATTCATGTTCCTGAATTATGATATTCATTTACATCACTGTCTGATGATTTCAATTTAAATAACATCTTACAGGTATGGGGCCTCTTATCTGGCAATCTGCTGTCCAAATAAGACTGGAAACCAGCACAAAGGTGCCTCATGAGCCCCTAAACGACTGTTGCGTATTCTGTAACAGAGATTATTATGAGCTGTTCCTGAAGTGCCTTTTCTAGACGAGTACATTGCAATCATACTGCTAATTTGTTTGTTTTGACTTGCTGGTATGGATGGCACAAAGGAGCTCTTTTGCAGTGGATTTTAAATGCAATAAAACAAGCATTTTTATGCATATGGAGTGCTGGTTGCCACTCTTATTTGGACAGGGTTATATCTGCAACCCGCTTGACCTTGTACCCACAACTATTATATTGGACGTGTTGTGTGGTTTTTCGTGAAGGGAATGAATGAAGATAGATAGATAGATATTATATATATAATATATATATGTGTGTGTATATAATATTAGATTATATTATGCATACAAATCTCCTATACACGCATTCTGTGCAGCGCAAACATTTTTTTAACAAGTGTTTATTGACGGTCACAAAGGAAAAACACTGTAATACAATTACATGTTGTTTCAAACAGAAAAAAAAAAACAATCAATCAATACTTAAATTAATAGAACAGAGCTCTCCACGTATCGGAGAGGAAATTGGTCAGATTCTATAAGATAATGTGAAAGAAAGACCGGTATATTTTTATATTTAAAAGAGAAAGTAAGGAAAGAAGAGGGAGAAGGAGAGAAGGAAAGAGAAAAGTGAAAAAGAGAAAGGTAAAGGAGGGGAGGGGGTGGTGTGGTAGAGATCTCCCAAGAATTAAGAGCAATGAGGCGAGGAGTGGGAGGGTTGCAGATGGGTATGGAGCATGACTAAGTAAATGGGGAGCGGTATTGAAAGAATGACATCCATGGATCCCAGACCTTGTTAAAAGATTTGGCTGTGTTTCTTATAATGCTAGTCATGTACTCCATAGGGTGAGTTTGCCAAATCCTATTAGTAACAGAGATAAGTGCGGGAGGAGCGACTTACTTCCATTCTATGGCAATTTGACATGTGGCGGGCAAGTTTGTTTTGGTGCCTAGTGGCCATGGGGAACCCGAGGGGTAGAAGGAAGAATTTAGGGTCGAAGGGCATGGGAATTTGGATCACTGTTTCTATCAAAGATTTAATTTCACGCCAGAAGGGGATCAGTTTCGGACAGTCCCACCATATGTGTAAGAATGAACATGCGCCAGAGCACAAACGCCAACATCTGTCGGAGGAGTCAGGCAGTATCTTTTGTAGACGAGTAGGAACATAATACCACCTGAAGAGGAGTTTATATAGATTTTTTTTTATTCTGATACAAATTGAGCTAGAGGCAGCATTTTTCCGAATTTCCGACCATTCCTCAGCATCAAGTGGTGAGCCCAGGTCGTGTTCCCATGCTAACTCATGAGGGTCACGAGGAGGAGTAGAGGGAGCGAGTAATTCAGAATAAATATTAGATATAAGACCTGACGTTGATGCTTGGCACAGGCACAATGCTTCAATTGTTGTAAGAGGACGAGAGGTAAGGCGCAACTTGATAATGGAATGTAGATTACGAATTTGTAAGTATTGATAGAAATTCCGTGTGGGCAGGCCAAATGTAGCTTGAATGTCTGTGAATTGGGGAAATGATACACTGTGAGTTATGTCGTTTATGAAACGTATCCCTCGGGAGTGCCATGGAAGGAACGAGGAATGGTGTAAGCCCGGAAGGAAATCTGGGTTATTAAAAAGGGGAATTATTGGCGATGGATGTGGGGAGAGACCGTAGATCCTGATGGACGAGTCCCTTATAGTTAGAGAATGGGAAATTATGGGATGAGTCAGAGCTTTTTTGGGTCGACGTGCCCTTGGAATCCACAGAAGGGAAGCAGGAGTAAGCATCCCCAGACTTTCAGCTTCCAGAGTTACCCAGACCCTAGTTGACCCAGAACCGTTCCATAAGACACATTGAGCAAGTTGGGCTGATAGGTAATATTTTTTGAAATTGGGTATGCCTAGACCCACGCCCCGTGAGGACCTCTGTAAAATCCCGAGCCGAACGCGTGGGCGTCTACCTGCTCAAATAAATTTAGAGGACTCAAATTGGAGAAAGTTAAATACGTAGGGGGGGATTCGAATAGGAGATAAATTGGTGAGACCAGGTGCTAAAATCCTTCTTAATTTGGGATAGGGTGTGGGGAAAGTTGGCTTGAAACAGATGGGAGAGATTTTTGGACAGAAAAACACCCAAGTACTTTATTTTATGGCGATGCCAAGTGAAGGGGAATGTTTGATCTAATATTATCTTATCTTTTTTAGAAATGTAAAAATCTAATGTTTCAGTTTTGGCAGGATTAATTTTGTAGCTCGAGAAGTGCCCATAAGTTTCTAAATCAGAAAGAAGGGGGGGAAGGGAGGTAATGGGGTTAGACATGCTAATGAGGACATCGTCTGCATATAAAGCAATTTTACTTTCTGTAGACCCAACCTTTATACCGGAGATAAATCGATTGCAACAAATTCTAGCTGCCAGTGGTTCAATTATGAGGGCGAAGATCAATGGGGAGAGGGGACATCCCTCATGAGTGCCGTTGGAGATTGTAAATGGTTTGGAGGTTAGGCCATTAACAGATACAGTGGCAGAAGGGTTTCTGTAAAGAGCCAACATGCCAGACAGAAACCTATCAGAGAAGCCCATCGATTCAAGTACTCCCCGCATAAATGTCCAAGAGACGCGGTCAAAGGCCTTTTCCGCATCCAAGGCCATCATGAGAGAGGGCAATTTTCCACTGTGTATAGAATGGATCAAATCGATGGACCTTCTAGTGTTATCAGGGGCCTGTCTCCCTGGAATGAAGCCCGTTTGATCCGGGTGGATCAGCTTTGGAAGCAGGGGGTTAAGTCTGGTGGCCAGGATTTTAACGTAAAGCTTGAGGTCTACATTAAGAAGGGAAATGGGTCTATAACCTTCACAGTGGAGAGGGTCTTTTCCTGGTTTTGGAATGACCGCAATATTAGCAAGAGTAGTGGCAGAGTCAAAGGATGCCCCCTCCAGAATTTGATTGTAAAAGGTCCAGCGCAAACATTTTTGGTCATGTCTGCTTGTATTATACTGTCCTAAATAACAACATGATTATTTCATGATTATTATTGATGTCATGACGACCTTAGACTTCTTAGTGCACCAATGTTGTCTTTGCTATTGCATTAAATTGCAAATGTTTTATTGACATGAAAGTATAGTTGTTCAATTCCTTTACGCTACTTTCTTAATGATGCACCAGTGACGTATCCTGTCTGTTTGGATTTGCAATTATTCAATCATCTTTCATGTCTCCACTTTCCACTGTCTTTCCTCATTCCAACCGCACCACACACCACTGAAAACATGACCTGTTGGAGGGAACTTTAGATCCAAAACCGAGAAACCCTGCTTTAAGTGTTCCTTACAATTGGTCAGGTCTTCTGGAGTTCATGACTGCAAAACTGGGTCAGTAAGTTGGCAAGAGTCAGTGTCTTTTGCTAGTGATCTGGACTATCAGATTATAAATATATAATGCTAGGATGTATTACAGATGGGCTGCTGCTTATCAAATGATGCAACTGGGGTATAAATAGAAAGGGGCAGAACAGCCATATTGTGAGTACACAGTATTCATTACTCCGACATCTTCTGCTGTGTTAACATGAACTAATAGAAGAACAAGGTAAGTTGTTAGTTCAGCTACATAGGAGATGTCTAATACATTTGTTAGATCACCAAACAAAGCTATTAAAATGTATTTTATGGTAGTTGTTGTTGTGCTGATTTTTATTACGTACATGCTCTTATACAATTCTTCCTAGGATTTTGCGCAGTATGAATTTTTTCTGTGATGTACTTCTATTTCACCATAAGTTTGCAGCAGTCCAGCAATTGTGCTTTTTGTACATAGCATGTGTCTTGGGAGTTGTCAGACTGTCAGCAGAGCAGAGCATGACTTCAGTAACATTTTAAATGTAGTCCTCCCTACCCCTTTATGCAACATATGCTTATATTATATTCATAGTATTTTCTTTTTCTTATATGCCATGCATGGCGTTAGTTCATACTACGGTGTCATTGCTTGAAGTTAAGTGTGTCACAATGTCAGATCAACAGTTTTAGGAGAGTTGAAGACTTGCTCTAGTAATTGTCTCTTCTCTCACCTCGCATAAATTCCATGTGTAAGCTAGCTGGTCTGTGGGTAAAAATACTATGTCTGTCATCTTGTAAGAAATATTTTTTCATTTAAACAGTTCCCAAGTGCAGTGACAGAACATAAAATATTTTAGAATGTTTGCCATTATATTTACATTTGCTTTGGAGCCTATTGCAAGCTATTCTGGTTTCAGTCTTTCTCTGTAAAAGGTGGATATATACTTATATATAGCAACATCATATTGACGCATTAGTTCTTCATTTCTGTAATGCACTGCTAAGGAATGCACAACGTACAGTTATGATTATTGTCGGAGGGTAAACTGAACCTAGGATTAGCAGGTCTATATGACTCACTTGCATTCTGATTGGAAGTCCACTGTGTATACCAAAATGTCTTCCCATGATCACGTTATCTCTAATTTTTTTCTGTCCTGAATGATAAGCCAGGGTATCGATGTCCACTATTGCCAAATAAACCAGTAATAAATGTTTCTTTCCAAATGTGTCTCTTTATAAGACATGACATTATTTGTTATTTTTATTCCCACTTCTTAATTAGGAGAGGTGCTAGCAAGACAACGTAACTCAAGTTTTCTTCACCATGAATTACAATAACCGTTTATTTAGATGTTTTTCTGATCACCTTTCTAAAATTATCTTATTTTTAAACGTTTTCTCATTTATTTACATTAACCAAATATCCCCTGTATAATCTAGAAATATTATGTTTTTAGGTTAGTTTCATGATAATTCTTGTCCCCACAATAGTCTGCAATAGTTAGTAATGTATATGTTATAGGTTACCTTGTTTGACCCTCTTATTTAGTGTTGAAAAATAGTACCTTCCTGTTATCTCCTTCACTTGCCCACCTTAATAGTACCACAAAGGTGACAGCAGGACAATCCATTTCTGTAGTTTGTTTAGTTATCAACAACATTCATTTTCAGGATGACAGTTGATCCTTGTGCAACACATCTAAAAGATTGATTTTCAAACCAGCAAATGTTCCAAATATTTCTATAAATTCTAATACTGCTATATAGATGAGCATATCTTCAAGGTTCCTGTTCCCAATCAGTCACTCCGGAATTTCTGCACACTCGTATAACTAGAGCAAACCATTATGAGATCAGTTAGCAGTCCATACCTTTAGAAACCCAAATCCCTTTTAAATCAATCTACAGATAAACCCACTTAATTGAGGCAAACGTTTTCTCAGTATTCAGGGGCAATACAGCCATAGACTCAGAGTCGGAATACTTTTCACAAACCTGCAGACCCTTCATGCTGAGACTTTTCGATTTATTGACCATGAAGCCAGATTGCACTGGGCCAATCAGGGATGATAATATATTATTCAGTCAGAGGGCTAATATCTTTGTTGCATCCAAAAATCAGTAACAAATATTTTGGCGATATGAGGTAATTTAGGAACAACGGCTATAATTGCATTGAAAAACAGAGGAAAGCTTCCTTCTTTTACTTGACTGCCCAAAAAAGTTGCCAAGCAGAGCAGCTACAGTTTCTATACCTGTGGGGTTTTTTGTTTTTTATTATTGTAATACTATTCTGCTGATTGTTCACTGTATTTCGCTGTGTTATGATTAAAGAGTGCAGACACCACTCTGGCAAGTTCAGCTGTGATGAATCAAGCAGAGCAGATCTGATCTACACTAGAAATTCAGAGAGTATAACTGTTGCAGTAGAAATATTCTGCATTAATAAATAGACAAGACATCTGTAATTACCCATATTTCCAGAGTACACATCTCCAGTTTAGTCAGAAAGGTCTGTGTTCTCCCATTCCCAATTCTAATATTCTACTTTTTTGGAACAAGAGACACTTCCTAGTATACTGAGGTGAAGGTTCGTTTGAGCTCTTCTAAGTTATCTAATTTTTAGGTGACTGAGAAGAAATATACTCCTGATCTTCCCTAATTACATTCTCTGTCAACACCTCTTATCTTTCAGAGTTAATTCTTATTTGCTGCTATAGTACAAGATATTGCACCCATTATCGCTTCCTTCCCACACTTGTCATACAGCCAGTGGAGCCCTAATATGTATACTGGAAATACGACTCTTCATCTGGTTAATACTGCCATAAATGATGCTTATGATAAATTAAAGGCTTTACGCAAAGTGGAGAGGTGACTAGACTGGCTTCTACTCCAGTAATGGGCAGAAGACATGCGACTCTCTGAGCCTTAACCTGCAGTCCCCAGCTCCTCCCTGCTTTATTTTCATATTTGTTTGTTATAGCTTGTAATGCTTGTTTAGATTACCTGCTGATCCTGATAAATTGTAACTCCAAAAATGAAATGCACTTTTAAATCTCATGAAATCCCAACTGCTCTATGACCATTTATGCTCCCATATAGACATGCATGACCATTATTTAGCCTTAAATTTGGAATCTGCCCTTATCCACTCATTAATCTGGTCTGATCAATTCCGTGCCCTCATCCTGTGACGTGTCGGCTCAATGATCCTTTTCTCCATTACACAGAGACTGTTTCCTAGCTTAAAACCCTTATCACAGAATTATATACTTTTGAACTCCATGACTCTCCCGATATATTTTCATCCACCCTTTGGATATCCTCCAAAGCTGTCACTTAATCAACATGACGCCTCAAAAAAGAAAAATGTAAGGTCTCTCCAAGATAAATAAATTGTCCATCAAATGTCAAAATTAAGAATCCAAACACAAGTTTACTCCTGACCCACTACCCTCATGCTGGTCTCGATGCAACCAAGATCAAATTTGACCAACTGTTCTCTAAGCAAGTAGCAAAACTGCATGGTTAAGACAAACCTACTACAAGAAGGGGGACAAGGCAGATAGAATCTTGGTTTGAAGATTTAGATTGTCATGAACTCCGACAAATATCGCCATAAAAAATTATCAAAATCAATTGATACATATTTCCACAGCTATTGGATCGTACTTTCAACACTAATTGTATAATAGCTTATACAACCTACCCACACACCCTTTTCCTCCTTCTGGACACTCCGCTGATGAGATAATCAACCATTTTCTTTAAGAAGCATAACTTCCTAAATTGTCCTGAAGTTCTGCATAATACTTGAGCACGGAGATCTCAATTGAGGTAATAGAAGAATCTATAGACTAACAACCAGTAAATCTCCCATCCCAGACGGGCATACTGCTGCATACTATAAGATGTTCTTGGACTTGCTGACCCACCTCCTGCCTACACTTTCTATTCAAAAAATAAATAAATAGCCACATAGGGGACCCTTTTACTGCTGAAATGCTGGGGTCCAGAGTCTTGGTGATCCATAAAGAGTGTAAGAACTTGCATAACTGCCTGCTCTAGGTCCCTCTCCCTTCAAAATAATGATATCAAAATTTATGCTAATATCCTGGCCAATAGACTGAATTAATTCCTCCCTTCCTTGATATATTATGACCAAGTTGGCTTCATTCTGGGACTTCAATGGAGGAACAATACCAAGTGAGCCATTGATCTTGGCCATGGTAAACTCCAGGAAAACCCTAACTGCCTTCTTGCTCGACACTGAGAAAGCATTTCACATAATCATCTGGTGCTTTATGAGATTAGTCCTTAAGTCCTTTGGGGCTACTGGGGACTTCCCAAATGGTATCTTGACCCCAAAAACTGAGCCTCCAGCCAAAGTATTAATTAATGGCATTCCTATAGATAACGATATAAATCCATAATGGCACCAGACATGGATGTCAACTGCCCCCCTGATTTTTGCCATGGTGAATGAGCTGCATTCATCACAAATCGGATCTATCTGCAGCATTTAGGGAATGCAGTGGGCAACGCCAATTTCAAGATTTTTCTCTCTGCCGATGACATCTTACTCTTAATGCTCCAGTCGAAAAATCCCATTGGGCAGCCTTTGCAAAATTATGCAAATCTACAGTGATCTGTCTGGCTATACGATCAGTTACTCAAAATCCGAGGCCATGCCGTTTCAGGTTACTTCTCACGATCCCAAACTTATTTTAAAACATTTTTAAGTGGCAGCCTCGAATGATGAAATATTTAGGGTTTTTTTTGTCAAATCCCGCTATGATTCAATTTTCCAAGATATCTTCCCCCCAACTCTTCTCCAGGATGCAAGCTGACCTAACCTCTTGAAGCTGTGTTACAATCTCCTGGCCGGGCAGGATCATATTGGTTATAATGAATATCCTTCCTAAATGACTATCTCTTTCAGACTCTCCTGGTTGAAAACCCACTCTCCCTTTTCAACAATATCTAGAAAGCCCTTATCCTTACTTGGAACAACAGGCTTTTGAGTTTTTCAGCTGGAAGGATGTCGCTCCATAGCTAAACGAGAATTTTAGTTCTACTGAACAATCGAAACAAACGATGGTCAGTGCTTTGGAAAGACTATTGGTCATTGTGTACACACTGATACAATATTGAGCTGAATGGTCATTTATTGGGTGATGAACCTGATGATAATTGGCTGAAAACACTAGTGTGAACCCAGCTTTAGATCAAGGAACTGCCTATACAGTTTATTACCTTTGGTATTATACCCTAACAAGGCTCAACAAAATGTTTCCTGCTGCTTTGTCTGTTGGAGAAACTACAACCACATGTGCACCATGCTTCATATATGGTAGTCATGTCCTGTAATAACTCCCTTTTATGATAAGAACACAAACTTCTGAACAGCATCTCTGAGGCCCTGCTGGAAAATAAATCTCAAACTTTTCTAGGAAATTAGCTGTACTCATCCTAGTAGCATTTAAATGTATGTAAGCCAAAAATTCAAAGCTCGCTCCCACTGTCTTTCTCTGCACTTAAAAAATGGGATGAGGTTCCAACATGGGAAGACCTTAGAATGCCATTTGAGCAGAGTGTGACTAGGAGACAGGAGTTATGGAGAGACTTGTAAGGCAAGGCTTGACAGCTTTCTAGAAAGTTGAGAATAAAATTAGCTAAATGAAGGGATTAACAGAAATGGACAGAAAGATGATGAAGGGATAAGAAGTGTGGAGGAGTCTTTCAGCGCCATTCATGAATAATTGCAGAAGGTATGGTGTTCTCATTGGCAGGACAAGCAGAAGTTGGTTGCTATAGTAAAGGCAAGAGCATGGGTTAAGAGCTTGGTGGTATCTTGTGAAGAAAGGCTGTTTATTGGAGATGTTGCCCAAGTAGACATGGCATAATTTGGAGATGTATGAATGTGAAAAATAAAGGAAAACAGGAAGTTGAGGGTGGCAGTGTCACATCTAACTTAGGAAGTCTGTAGAATGATAGTACCATTAACTGTTAAATAGTGACAGGCAAGCTATAGCATTGGTGTATCTTGGGAGTGATCTTGGCTATTGTATTATAAATTTATAATGATTGTTTGATGTATTACAGTTGGGTTGCTTCTTTATCAAACTGTGCAACTGAGGTATAAATAGCCGTGGCCAGAACAATACCTTTAAGGCATCCTTGAGCAGGTGGCTAAAAGACCATTTTAGATGTCGGCTAGTACTTTTTGGCAGATATCAGTGATTGAGATTAGCCCTCCTCCTAAATTTCCCAATATTTTTATTCACCCCAGTTGTAATATATATGCATTGTTTTTGTAAATACGATAGGCATATGTATCTGAAAATTCTTCCAACATTACTACAGAGAATTATATAAATAGTTGAGATAAAAAATATGCAAAATGAAGTAGTATGCAGATTTAAGTAATGACTCATTTTTGGATTAGAGTTCATGACAAATTTGTTTGTGTGTTGCAATATTTTGTGAATGATGAGCATTGTTGTTTGCTTCTGTTGATTCTCTGCAGGATATTGCTCAATTTGACTACTGTGAAATATTTTCTTGCAAATGCTGGTAATCTAGTTTTCCTATAGTAGGCCTCCTTATCAAGAACAATGTGTCATAAAATCTACTTGCTTAAATAGCTACTTATCTTCAGATATAAAGGTAACAACATAATTGCTATAACCTTTTGACAGATTAGATATATTAATCTTTAGTTGCTTATGTAAGTCTTTAAAAGATGTATTTGTTATCCTTTATAATGTGCCAACATATTACAAAGTGATGAAAATAGACAGACCAATAGGTGAATACAGCAAACATCTTTTTTTTTTCCCAGTTTCTAATGGCTCCTGTTCTCTGTTCTGTCAACTCTGTCCATGTTCCTCTCATTCCAAATCACCCATGTTCCTTTTATCTTTCTCACAGGCCCATCATTGTTTCCTGATTCTCTCCTGCTCTCTCACTTTCACTCGTTTCTAAAATCTCGGGCGCTGTATTCTGTCTGCCTCTTTGCCTGCTCTCTTCTCTGTGCCTGCTCCTCCACTCTTTTTTACACCTCTAGCTCCACATTGAGTTGCTGAGGACATCTCACTGATGCATAGGTCCTCCTTTTGTCACCCGTCTCCATCCCCTTCTTAGAGCTGACAATACATCTGCTTCTAAGTAACTCTGACCAGACCACCAAAGCCTTGAGCAGTCGATCGTAAGCTGTACACGGTTTAGACAGTGGAAAAGCAGTAGTCTCTTTATCGACATGGGGTAAGGGTGAAAATAAGGGATTAAGAGGCATATTTAATAATTAACTGAGTTTTCCCCCTTTAATTATCATCTGTCATTGCAACGCTGACATGATTTTTCAACCCCATTTAACAGAAAATCATCCTAGGATAACGTGACCGATAGGAGGCTGTTCCGGCGATGATTCCACTTACCTTAAAACTCCTGTTTTCTGTCTCTTCTTTCCAGTCACTATGGCAAAGTTGCTTTGCGCAAAAATGACCTAAGGTCACGCACACGCAGAGTCATATATGCTATAGTGACCGGAAGGGAGAGCAGGTAAGCTGTGATTAGGGATCAGAAGATACTTCTACTGCAGTGCTCTCCCATAGGATTCAATTTCTAATTCTTGCGAACAAGTCGAAACTTGGTAAATCACACAAAACAGCAGTCCCCATAGAAACCTATGGTGACTGCTTTGTGTACAAAAATGGTGGGACTGCAGATATCGCAGATCCTACAGTTAGAAAAAACTTCTATACTTAATATTGATGTTATCCCTTGAAAACTGCAGTTTTGTGGGAATTTTCAGCTCAAAGGACTTTGATAAACAGACCCCTAAGGGAAGGTTGAAATGCAGAGTGGAGGCTTTATTGTCCCTGCTCCACTTGCTCATTAACTCATCAAATGGCAAACAGTACTGCATTCCTTACACAAGTACCAATTCATTACAATACTAGATTTGTACTCTAACAATCAAAAGATGCAATTAATTAGTGATTTAAACATTCTAGAACAGTGACAAGTAAGCACCTGTGGCCCCTAGAGAGGTTACATGCAGCTTTCATTACCAGGTTAATGTCCTCTCTGCAATCCTCTTCTGTGTTCCTGTCACAGAGTGAGCAGTGCATTCACACACGTTAGGTCTCAAGTGGTTAGTCTGTGGCTGATATTGTCTGAGCAGCTTGACTAGCCAGAGCTACTGTTTGGTCTGTGTGCAATTCAATAAAACACTCATGTGGCTGAGTTAAGGGTTCATAGCAGGTAGCCTTAGATTTAATGTAGTTACCTATTGTTTTACAGACCAGTGAGAAGCTGCAATGATAACAGCTGCTGGTTTTCCACAGTATTACTGTAAAATGTAAGACTTGTATGAAACATATCCTCAAAATGGATGTGAGCTTTCTAATGTTTTTTAAATATAAATATTACACTTAATTTTGATAATTTTCCTTTAAATGCACTTTAATTACATTTTTATTTTCAATTTGTCTAACTCATTTGGCAGAACTTTACCTCCTATGAAGTTGTCATAGCTGATCAGATGCATGGTGATTTCATTGTGCAATTTTGCAAATTAAAACTACATTGGCTCTAAATGGCTGCATGTGTGTGCATCATCTGATCTGTAGAACCAGTGTTTGCATAACTAAGGCTGGGTACACACTACATTGTTTTCAGCCAACTATCGGCCCAATCACCTGATAAATGACCGTTTGTGCAGTTGCGAACGAACATATACTATACACAAAGACGTGTTACAGAATGAATGGCGATGACGTTGTTAAGAGCGTTTTGTCGCTATCCAATAACGATTGTCGAATCTCGATTTGAGTTTCCAACGCACAAATATTTATTCTCAAAAAGTAGCAGAGTAATTCAAGCGAAATAATAAGTACAGCCGTTACTTATCGCAGGCGCTCTGGATCCAGCGAACAGTCATTCAATCCTGAAGTCTGTGGACATGAACTGTGTTCACTGGATGTGAGGCTCATGCTTATATGCAAACAGAAATACAGTAAAACAATGCAGATGATGTGGCTTGCTTCTATTGGTCCAGGTTTAAGAAAGGTCCAGGGGGTTGTAGATCATAGGCTGGTTTAATCTAAGGAATCCAAAGATGGGGGTCATCTCTCCAGGGGATGTGCTCTGTTCTTCCCGCCATAACTCCAATTACAACCAGTCCATCAGCATTTTACAGTCAGAATCATATTAAAGGTTTATTCCCTAACATCAATAACTAGAGTATGCAATGTACGATCTCTTCGCCGCATGCACCGGACAGCTGCTGATGTAAAGGGGATTAATATGATCTCAAACATGACACATTTCCCTTAACCTGAACCATAGGTTTCACTAGTATGCATATACCTTCTTTATTAAACATGAATTCTACTATATTTCGACATAAATGACTGTGTTGCAACTACAATTAATGTGTACTATTTACAAATGTTTAGGTTTGTGCGAATGTGTCTAAAAGTGTAGAAACTGTTCATTGCCACGTGTTGCGGCTGGATACGCCCTTTTACGCCGTAGCGTAATTTCAGACAAAGACAATCAAGTTTGCTCGATATTAATTGAAATGACTTTATCCAATTTGCTGACTTCGAGAACGTGTTTTCTTTTCCTGATTGCGTTTGTGGGAGTTTTTTGCTGGTGATCTTCAGCCCTTTATTTAAATTTCTTTGACATATCGCTGCAGGGAGCCCATATATATTGTTTCATTGTGTACAGAATCACAATCTGTATGAGCCAACGTTATGCCTGACAAAAATCGCAGGTCGGACAGTTGGTCTTCCAAAAAACGTTTAAAATGTGTATAATGTCTACACATGAATCGACCAACCGCTCGGACCTTCAGTCGTAGGTACAATCGTTGTAGGTGACACATTGGTCTGAAAATTCTGCAGTGTGTACCTAGCCTTACATGATGAACAATAGTTGTTCCAAAGCACCGACCGTCAGTTCCGCATAACTATAAATCTCGTTCAGCTATGGAACGACATCCTTCCAATGCTGCAGTGTGTATGCACTCACAATCAGAATCTCCATAAAGTTTACAGATGAAGAACACAGATCTCTTTAAAACATGTATTGTGTGTACACATGCTGATAAGGACTTTTTTTTTTTGTCAGACGTTAGTAAAATTGTTATGGATAAAACATTGGTTGGAAAATTCTGTAGTGTGTACCCAGCCTTGCTATTGCTTGCTCATTATTTCTAGCTCCTAATGTGAGATATTGTCTTTGTGTGGTTACAATTCTAGATATATTGTGAGCGCTCATAATTACATTTGATATTATAAAATTATAAAATGATTATAATAATTTCAGCAGTGTTAAAATGCTCAGCCTGTCATTGTTTACTGTCACATGAGCAGACAGGATTGCTCCTGTTCTAACTGGAAATAGTACACAAGAGGAAGTTGTTATATATAAACAATTCAAACACCCAGCTCCTCTGACATCCAAGTATTCTATGGACAGTCTGTTTGCTGCACACGTTCTATATTTTCACAAGATCACATTTTCTTTTAGTGATCTCAATATTTATGATTTTCAAGTCTTTCAATGCAAGGATTTCAATTGTTTTTGATTCCATACACATAGTACTTAAGAAGTTTTTCTGGCGTGTTTTGTGCCACAAAAATAAGCTAGGGTGATGCCAATTTTGCTAAATTAGTTCATGAATATTTTCGTGGGGGGGATTACAGCCGTCCCTAAAGTTGAACATCCGTCACAAAATATGTTAGGTGAAGTGCCAGTCACAAGTTGCCTGTTGATTACAATTATTGCTGGTGCCTGATGCCCTCTCAAGTTGTTGAACTTTAAAAATCTGCTACTTACAGTGCCATTGATGGGAGAGTGAGACAAGCGCGCACCACTAGATTCCATTGTCTGTCTGCTCCTGTCCTAAGCTTGACTGTACTCACTGTCTGGTCACTTCACAGTAAAACTCTTTCACTGATTTTAAAGAAGTGGGCCTGACAGTAGCTGGTACAAACATGTTTGATAACCCAAGTATTGCGGACTGGACCTTTTGTTAATGGAAAAGATGAACCCATATGACTTTAATCTTTTGGCTCTCAGTTACTTGCCTTTTCCTACCAGGAGATGAGCGAAGAAGCATAGTATAATGTGCTAGGCAATGTAACTGATAACATTTTGGTCATTTATCCACTCTAGCATAATTTGGGAAATGATATCGTGACAATTGTAAGGTATGATATGTATGATGGAAATACCCGCATGTGTACATGCCTGAAATAAAAATGTAAGGTTCTTTCAATTTTTCTCCTTGGGAAATTGCATTCATATTTTTTTTTTTTTATTATTTGTTAATTAAATTAATTTCATTTCAGTGTAAAACATGTCATAAAATTGTTTAAGTGACGGACTTTGCCCATTTTGTGTTGGAGTTTGCTACTGACTGTTATGGTAGTGAAATGGTTAATAAAGTTCAGATGATGATCTGATGTGTTTTGTGTGGTGTTCTTCACCTTGCATAACAGCTGTCAACCAAGAATCATTACATTTTCCATTTCCGAGTGGCTTCCTGTTGTGCGTTTCCTTTTGCTACAGATTTTTTTTTATTTTTTTTTTATCCTGAGGGGAAATTGTAATTTTCTCAAATTAAATGAGAGCGCGTGTTTTACTGCAGCAATACACAGTGCACACACTGGATTTTTAGACCATGTATTATAATTATTTTAACCCTTGCACTGCTGGGAAGTGTGTTCATCCTTTGTTAATAATTTAACTGGATATCCTTGACCGAGATCCAATTAGCACTTTGTATAATTGCTGGTTTTATTTATAAAATATTGAAATATTACAAAATTTACTAAAGGTGTTTGTTTTGGTACTTTATATGGTGTGTGTGTGTGTGTGTGTGTGTGTGTGTATATGTATGCATGTATGTATAAATTGTTATGTACGTCTAGTCGCTATCCAATGACGATTGTCCACTTCCAACTGTGTGGTTCCAAATCACAATGCAATTTAATGGCAAAAAGCAGCAGAGTAACAATCCAATAATATAAGTATAGCCGATTACATACACAGGCGCCCTGGATTCAGCATACAGTCATTCAGTCCTGAAGTTTGTGGTTGAGAAGAGTGTCTGCTGGCCCCAGTGCTCATGCTTATATACAGTCAGTGAAACAGTGAAAACAATACACATGATTTGGCATGTTTCCATAGGTTCAGGCTTCAGGACGGTCAAGTGTAATGCAGGTCATTGGCCAGTTCAAACGATGCTCTCCAAGGGTGGGGGTCATCTCTCCAAAAGATGCATACTAATCTTCCTGCCGAAAGCTGGTTCAAACTGGTCTATTTACATTACACACTCAATACCATTCTGATCATTTATTCCCTATAATCCATATCTTGCATACGCAAGGTGCGATCCTTTAGGCAGTTGAACCAGTCGTCTGCGGATAAATAGGGGATTAGAATGATACTAGACATAATGTGTTTCCTGTATCTTGAACCTTAGATCTCACTAAAGTATATATAACATTATAACATTTAACTATAAACTTTGCTACATTATAAATTACTGTGTTGCAACTATTTTTAATATGTGTTTATAAGTGTTAGCACGTGTTGTGGTTAATTACGCTCCTCCACGCCGTAGCGTGCTATTCGCATAATATCAGACATAGACAATCAGATTGATAGATATTAATTTGAAATGACCATACCAATTATTTGACTCCAAATATATATATATATATATATATATATATATATATATATATATATATATATATATATAATGTGTGTGTCATTCCATTACATATTTATATTTAATGAATACAATGTATAGTTGCACTCTTGAGATTTATGTTTAGTGGAACACTGTTAATAAGGGAAAATAAAATATTGTTTTCCTGACTGATGGCCTGACAGTGTGCTCTCAAATGCAGCAAACTGATCAATCAGGATTGTGATGTAACAGCAGTTCTTATGGCCAGTAGGAAGCCTGCAAAATTATAAGGTGGCTGAATCAGACTGCCCCCACACCCCCCCCCCTTCCCAGTTTGCAAGTCCCATATGTTAATTAAAGCTTACCAATCTACCACCCAACTTCTACCCCAGCCGTCGCATCCCCCTGCCCACCCCTCCATGTCACCCACTTATGTTTCATCCACGCCAATTAGACTGCAAATGTTTACACGAGGGTCCTCCCTACTCTTGTGCCCTCCCTATACTTCTGCCCTAACGTCCCACCTAAAATGGTCTTATGTCCCAAGCACAGTATTTTTCCTAACCACTAATGCGTGGTTTCTGTCTCTCCTGTTAGCTGGTTTGCTCTTGCTCTACCTTGTTGATATGTCGATCCCTTAACCTCCTCTATATCTGCACTTTACCATGTAACTTGTTCTCTGTTACCCTTGTATTGTTGAAAATGGTACTTGTTATGTCTTGCCAACTGCGCTGTACTATTTATTTACCCATTTCATCCTACCTACTGTATGGTACTGGGGACCTCTTGTGGCGCCATATAAATAATGGAGGATAATAATTTCCTGAAGCCAGGTGTTTGGTAGAGGTGTGATTACACCATACCACACTTGTACTCTGTGGAGATGCCCAATTTGCAGACTTACCAATATTTACCAAAGCTCTGTTTTTTTCCATGCTGGAATTTTGAAACCCAATTTCCCTACATGAGCTTCTTTTTAGTTTTATATATTCAATTAAGGATAAAGGATTAACTAATTTGTTAAAAACATAAAGGATCTAATTTAAATATCTTTCATCTGCTCTTTGAGGTCTGTGACAGCAGCCAGATTTCTTTTCACACATTTTGCTAAATTTAGTAATTTATTCTACAATTCATACTGCTAGCTACAAAGGAAGAAGGCAGTTTATGAAGTTGTAGATAAAAATGTGTACTATTAAATCAGGAAATTTTAGTTTTGACTGGTACCGTTTAAAGAACATGTCTGTTAGTCATCAAGAAGTTTCCATTACATTTATTTAGCCCAAGCAGGTGTACAAACACAACCTCTGAGCTTTTATTCAGAAGATACCACACTGGCAGGCCATCTTTTGGACTAATATCGCTCATACTTGTTTGCTTGGAGGAATGACACCTGCTAAACAGCCTTTGAATAGTCTGGCCCACCTTTCTCAGCTTTACTCCATGTCACCTCTGCTGTAACAGTTACTATTGTTAAGTCATTATTCAGTCCTTGGCTTGCCCAATCAGGCTGCTTGCAGCCTGGTGATGTCACAGGCTCATGCCATATAGTGGGTTGTACTGCTGTAATGCAGTCAGTGGATGTTTTCTGCCACAGTCATTATATACAAAATTGTTCTATCACTAAAGGCTGAACTTTCAGTACCAGGATGCATTTTGCTTCGTCGTGGGCATATATTGTTTTTTCTTAAAAAATGAAATTAATAAGGAGGTACCACCCTTCAAATAGAGCTACCCTTCACATAGAGGTACTTGTTTTCCATATACTTAAAAAGCTATAGCAGTATGCACAATCTAATACAAATGTATTTTACATATAGTATGATGTGTTAGAGCACAAGTTATTCTACTATTTTCATTACTCTGTATCAAATTATGTGTAATACTGAGATAAATAACATTCTTTGTTGATTTGCATGTTTGTTTAAACCAATGAATCCTGAATGTGGCCTACATCTCTCTTACCCATGGCCTCTTAAAACCTGGTGACAGATACTCTCTATATATTTCTTGTTGATCTTTTTTTTTAATTTTTAGAACT
Source organism: Mixophyes fleayi (assembly GCF_038048845.1). NCBI lineage: Eukaryota > Metazoa > Chordata > Amphibia > Anura > Limnodynastidae > Mixophyes > Mixophyes fleayi. The sequence continues at coordinate 240,888,073 of NC_134405.1, read as the reverse complement.
TTACATCTTTACGCATCTGGATGATTACCGCAAGGAAGCAATGTTTTTCTTTTGGGGTTTAATCTCTCACCTAGTAATTGTTTAATTTGTGTTCACAGCCGTTGAAACTTCATGTGTTCTGCTGACTGAGTGTAATGGCTAACTGTAAAATCAGTTGATCATTGAACAGTTACCATTCCAGCCACCTAGGGATCATTTAGAGTGTCTTTGTTATAGATTCTGGATTATAACAAAGACATACATACCTCATGTACAAATGTTGCAGGTACCAGAAATTATTTTAAATTTCTTTTAAGGGATTGATTTATTTGGCTGTATTCAGGAATTCAGTTAATTCTATTTGTGGAAGTTTTTTTAATATTTAAAAATATTTTAATTGTATATATGCTGATGTTTCCCCATAAAAATATAGTTTTATAGAAGATCAAATGCTTCTGAAGGTATAACATTTTAAACACATCTATGAATTAATAATGTATTGGGTGATCTGTTTAATTACTGAGAAGTTTTTATTACATTTGCATATTTTCTCAGTTATTGAAACACATATGTCTTTTAATACTGTAGATCAAATGCACTTAGGCTGCAATTTTTTTGTTGTGTCTGTGTCTAACCCCCTTGATGTACTTTGTCAATTTGAGACCACATACATTTAATTATGCTTGGTGCTGATTCAGCAGCAATGTTTGTTTTTATGTGACTGTGAGTTTCTTCTGGTAGTGTTTTTGATTAGTCTTTTTAGCTTTTAAAGGCTACTTGTGTGTGTGTGTGTGTGTGTGTGTGTGTATAATAAATATATATATATATATATATATATATATAGCTTTTTCTATATATATATATATATATATATATATATATATATATATATATATAGCTTTATATATATATATATATATATAGAAAAAGCTATATATATATATATATATATATATATATATATGGCTTTATTTATATATATATATATATATATATATATATATATATATATATATATATATATGTATGGCTTTATATATATATATATATATATATATATATATATATATATATATATATATATATATATATATATATATATATATAATAAATAAATAAATATAAAATTAATCTCATACTCCTTATTTGCAGAGGTGCAATTTGTGCACACCTTCCAATATGTCCCATATTTCCACCATTTATTTTGGTACTTTGAACTTTCAATTTACCCTAGTTTAGATAATGATATTGTGGATTGAAGTAAGGGTGTATGGTGGTGTTGTTTAAGCATGCTTTCTAAAAAAAAACAAATTTTATTTTTTAATTAAACTGGTCTCCCCACTAGGGCCGCATAGACCATGAGGGGGAGGGGGGGCACTACACACATAAATATATATAGTATATTTTATAGTTTTTGCAACAAGTGTTTTCTTTGCCTGAACAAACATGTTTAGATCAGTAAATGAATTTAACAACATACGAGGAAACAAAAACATTTTCCAGCACATAACTGTGAGCCTAACAAGTCTAACAAAGTCTAACAAAAGAAAAAGTATCTCAATTTTGCGTTACCCTATAAATTTTTGTTTTTACCTAGAGAAAGACATAACTAAAAATAATATACTGTATAATATCTGCATTTCCTGCAGTCAGTCTTTTAAATCTTCCTTTTCTTTCTTGCTCTGTTGAAATAGAATTGTATAAATTCATTGGTCCCTCCTCTTGCTTAATGCTTTCTAGTAAATTGACGGTACTTGTTCATTTAACCTGAAAATAAAATGGGCCCATATATTGGCTTGTAGTTGATTCCAATCAGTAGATGTGTAGGCAGGAACAGTGTATAGTTCTGGTGTTGAACCTGTGCTTGCCACAATACTAGGTGTAATATTTAAGAATGAAAACATTAAACATTGTACATGTTTGCAGAAAGTTACTCCATGGTTGTCATGGACATCCAGTCATTTTTGCTCTTATTAGGAAAATGAGCCCTTTCTGTTTGGTGCTGGTAAGTGCCTGATTTATTGCATTGTGCTTCCCAAATCCTGGAACTTGTAGGGGAATGGAAAGCTCTTGTGGATATTAAATGGAGTGTATTGTATTCTGCATTTGACAAACACTTATATGAAGTGGCTAAAATTATTAGTGGTTTCTGAACTTAAATGATGTCTAACTATGTTAGCTATATAATTAAATATTAGCTGTTATCTATAATGGATTTCCCACACTTCTATTCCATGAAGCTGCTTGTTGCCTTAATGTTAACATAGAAAATGAATCTGCATGTATCGTTAGGAAGAGCTTGTGTTTTCCTTGACCTGTCAGAATGAAAATATATCCCTTCTAGTCGAAGCTTCTTCCATTAATGAAAATGCGATTTCGACCTTTCTGGCAATAAAGACCTTTAGATAAGCGTAGCTCATTGATCTTTGCATTTTAACGTGCATTGCTTAAGGCATTATTCTATAATTGCATGCAATGTGCATGGTTTTATGTACATGTTAAGTTTAACCTAGCACAGTAGTGTGCTTTTTATATGTTTGCGCATAAAGTAACACTAATTATTGTCTATTTCTCCCTTTTTCCTCCTGTTGCTGTTTCATTTACCATCGCCTCATCTTGCTCACCTTTGGCGCTGGATCTCTGCTGTGAATCCTTTTGTCACCAATTCCTAAACAGCATCATTGTGAGGTCAAAGACCCCCAAGGACCAGCATGTAAGTGACTATAAATGTTTTTATTTATTTATTTTTTTACACCAAATCATAAAATCTTTCTCTGTCTTCATGAAATCAGGATGCAAACAGTACATTTTTATAACTACTGACGGCTAAATTACACTGCTTGCACAATGGTTGAGAACTGTTTTTGCTGTGCCTCCTTGTCCTGCCTGGTGTACTTTGTTGTTTAATTTATTTACAGCCATATAACCTTCTTTCTGTAACAAATCTATTTTATCTGCAAGTATAAACTGACTATTGTCATGTTCACACTGTTTATGTCATAGTACTATTATATATTTAAAATTTATTTTCTGCAGCCCATAGATATCTATTGGATACATTATACAGTAAATTTAGCTTCCAAATTTATCTGTTCAGTTTTAGTTTAGTCTTTTCAGCTGTCATTTTCTGTATCGGCAGCAGGAAAACCTAAGTTATTGTAGAACAACATAGTTTTGGAGAGTGGTGCTCATTCACATAGAAGTAGGTTGTACTTAAGTTATAGAATTGTGATCCTAAAATATTAGACCACTTTCTATATTCTTACAATCACATGTGAGTATCCATAAAAAAGCCATTTTCTTAGTAGATAGAAGTATATATTTTTGTTTGGCTTATACAAAATGTTGACTTCTGCGATATGTGGCTTTGACTTGGCTTAATAAATAAAGTATGATTTACCTTTTAAGTTTAACTTCATATGTAATCCAAATAACTGATGTTAATTGTCCCTTGATTTAATTTATTTTCTTTAACCAATATTTAACTCTTACTGGTAAACAGCATATGGGGCTGAAAAATATAGTATTGGCCTAAGAGAAAACGGTGCTACTAATCTGTGATGAGATTACTTATTTTTTCTTTTCTATTCATATATGACTTTTCTTAAAATGCTTGTTTTAAAATGACGATCTATACTTTTGTAGCTAATTCCCCACCCCTCACAATTTTCCAAGAAATGGTGGTGAACCATGAAATAGATTACAAGTTAAACCTTTTTAGATTATAAAAATACTAAAGTAAACTAATGGTAAAGTATTCAAGACAGGAAAGATCAATGTGCAGTATTGTGCCAAGTTTTCCTTTGCGTTTAGCCATTACATATGTCAAGCACACAAATCTTTTCAACTAATATTTTTTTTTTTAACATTAAAATGTGTGTGATGTTCTCTTCAGTTTGCAAGTGCAGTTGTGTCCCAGTGTCTGTTATACAGTAAGGGTTCATTTACAACATATTTTTATTTGTGTTCTGCAACTTTTCCTCTTGCCAATGACTCATTTTCTTGCTTGTTTGCCAGTGCCTCATCTATGACTGCTGCCCATGTGAACAACAAACATGGTAGCTTGGGGATGTATCGAGGCCCCGGGCAAATGACCCACCCTCTAACATTCTATAGCCTCTTATACTCGTGTGTCTGTGTTTTTTGAGTATCTCAAACAATCAGGTATTTTGTTCATTGTAAGGTTGCCATCATCCGAGATCAGTTATATGAACAGTTTTTCTCTGGAGGGTAAAATGTCTTCAGTCTGTCTATTGTGCATCTAAATTCTATAATAAGCAAGTCTATGTGATCTTGACATCATTTGCTTATATCTATTTGCTGTGTGAATTGCAGAGACAAAAGGAAATGTCTAATGAAGACATGTTATAACATCAGTCTGTGCTCATAAATGATCTCTTAAGAGCTTAAACTGAACTATCTTATCGATCCACACATGTATGCAGATGTAGATTTCCAGTTATATATGGCATCAATGTTGTGAGCAGTAATTAATTGGGACATGGCAGTCATACAAACTGAAATAACAGACAGGCTTTGACTTTTTGGTAACCCTTTAGCTGTTGTCTTTGCTCATAGGTTGAGAGTTTGGCAAGAGGTTCACGGTGGATGCAGGCACAGCAGAACACTAACATTTGATATTTTGGGCAGATCTTGTGTTAAGCGCCTGGATTGATCCCAGCGCGCAGCAGAACTGTGTCCGTTGAAGACGATCACATCCTTCCATTTACTCCTTATTTTGTGTTCTAATTTGCTCTGCATGCATTGCACAGGGAGTGTTGTATGATTTCTTCACACGTGCTAATCAGCAGCTTTTGCTATCCTAACAAAGGCTCATCAAATAACACAGTTTCTCATAGAAGTAGAACAGCTGTTTTATTCAAAGCGAGGACGCAGGCAGCTCGCTACGTCTGACATTTCCTTTCTCAGGCTTACTTGAATTCCTAAACTCTTGCCAGAGATGAGGACTTCACATCATTCCAGCATTGTGGATCTTAGACTCCGTTGGTTTCTTACTACAGCCTCATCTCGGGCTCTTGCTGTCCTTTTTCTTCTGACTGCACTTGGAAACAATCATTTTGTCTTGTTTTTGTTCGGTTCTGCCACTACTCCAGACATCTCTAACTTGGTCATCGTGTGACACATTTAATGCTGTTTGCATTGAAAACACAGTGTTGGCAGATTGATTGAAATTTACATATTTCTGCTTACATCAAATATTATTGTGGGAAACATTGGCAGCAAGTCTTGTCAGGTTCTAAAAAATAAACTGCAATGAGCCTGTATGAAACCAGCTTCACTTCTACTGCTCAGGACTGTATATATATCTAGGCTCGTGGGGGACAGGTAAGGATTTATCCTACATTGTCAGTAAACTGACCATTTAATTTATGTATTACCTGAATGTTTGGTAAATGGAGTGAGAGAATTCAGTTTGTATTCAATTTAGTCTAATACACTTTTGTTATGTGTACTTTGTGCTTTATTTACTTTTTGAATCAGTGTTTCTCAGATTTATTTCAGTGGCCTGTATATCATTTGCAATAAGTTATTCATACGCCATATTCTTAATAAACTGTCCCAATTTTATATAATTTTTTTTTGTGGATTGCATAATAATGGATTTAGCAGTTTTCTCTTGCTAATTACTCTAGGGTGCGATTTTGCAGGAAAACTTTGTCCTTAAGCTATAATGAGTAGTAGTTTCACTGCTGGGAGTACCAAAGTCCTGTGGATCAAGCTTAATCATTCCTATGCAGAAATTGCTCTGTCCCTCACCCCACCACCTTTACCGCCTTTAGCTATTGAGGGCTATTTTGTATAGGGTTCTGGAGGAAAAGACTTAACAACACTGCGTAGATTGTGACATATATGGCTGCTGTTTGTGTATTCTGTAACAGCAATTGATGCCTGCTATGGTTGTGATAAAGTGATGAAACTACTTCCTTATAGGACTGTAAAAAAAAACAACTTTAGTACATTCTGATGCTACAACTTGTTGCAGACTAACATTTTATAATTTTTATGCAGCCGGGCCATAAAAAGTAAAGTAAAATCTCAGTAACTTAAGTTTTTATTTCAGATTCACAATTGTAACGTCTTTTACACTTCTCCTCGCAGAGCGAAATGTTTGTAGGTTTTATCAGTATTGTGGAATATTTTATAGGTATGTCTTTTGTAAGTCACAATTGCTCATAGGGTTATCGCATACTTGCCAACTCTCCTGGATTGTCCAGGAGACTCCCAAATTCCAGGTAGGCCTCCTGGACTCTTCTGTCTAAGAAGACTTAGCCTGGCACACAATAGTAAAATAAGCATTAATTAAAACAAGATATTGAGGGTGTAGACGCACAAATCTAGGCTGGTGGCACAGCAAAATAATCTCTGCTACATCAGTTTACTGGTGACTATGTAATAAAAAAAAAAAAATCAAAGTACGTAATAAAAAAAAGAATTACCTAGCTACTAATTATATATGCCTCTATTGTTGCAGTTAAATATTAATCAAACAAGATTATTTTACAGTGACTTACATACATGTAGCGGTCATGGTGTACAATATATACACACAGAGGATGATTCCCACGTGGTCAATTGGCAGTTATCATTCAGCTGCATTTTAATACCGACCCTATTGTCATCTGATAGATCTTGATCAGAAACAGATTGTGATCGACGATCACTTTCGACCCATACATGTCACAATTTGTGTCCACTTAGGTCTAAAACAGCCATTTAAATATCTAAAATAAATGATTGGTCTCATAACATTTTTAGTGAGACAAGATCTTCTGCCCCTTATATTTCAACAAAGAAATCCACATGCAGCTGCAGGCCTCATCAACCACTGCAGCCAAATGATTTCCTCCTGTAATTCTGTTTGCAGTGGTCTAGCTGCCTTAAGCAGTTTTAATAATCGGAGCGGGATTTGCTAATGACTGCATAGAAGTGCACTTAGATGAAGATAGATTAGTCAGACGCAGAGTAAATTGTTCAGCATGTAATTCAATAAAAAGTTTGTGTTGTGTACCCATATCTAATGTAAACAGGGAACATCTGTATAGGCCACTTCAGTACATGAGCATATATGTGGAAATCCTATTTTCTTTCATGTTTCGCATAATAGAGCATGTTTTTGTTCTTCTGCAGAGCCAGTGCAAGGTGTCTGGGCACCCTAGGCTTTCTAGTCACAATTGTGTATCCGATACAGAGCAATAGTGCAAAAACAATACTTTGTACCGGAGATATTTAAATGAGCTGTAATAGATGACAGTGCTTGAAGACGCTACCTTTTTGCTCATTGCAAAAGCTTTGGGCTGTGTTTTCAACACACATCTCGGATGGACCATTAACCACTGTATTCAATGAAGTGCCATTTCCACAAGATATGTTACGTAAATAGTCCATTGCACTAAATTTACAAACACCAAAATAATCACTTGAATTAAAGCCAACACCCATGACTTCCTTAGTTAAATAATAGTCTAAAAAGCAGTTTATCGGAAGAAATCCGGAAAGGTTTAATTAAGTTACACTCCAAGTTTCCTAGTCCAGCTGAACAGAGCTTCTCCTGTTTTACAGCCATTCTAAGCAGTGCTGCCACCACAGCTCCTCCCCTGCCTGACTTGTAGCTCTTTGGGTTGCCTTCAGGCTGCTGCTGAATGTAGCAAGGCCGGAGATTCATTGGGTGCTTTGGCTGGACACACAATCAAGCTTCCCCCAGAAACTGCTTCTAAAGCTGCCTGCGACTTTACAGAATCCCTCTCACTTCCCCACTCTTGCAGACCAATTGAGGAGGAGTCAGCAACAGCACCCTCGCAGCCATTGACACCCAGAGAACATTCATGTCAGCCTGACTGTGAGTAGCTATCCGGGATCCCGTCCATAGGGAGGCTCTGGTCGCCATTATTACTTCATAATTTCCTCCGTGGGCAGAGAATAGCTGTGCGTAAGTGACGGGGAGTGCGCCTTGCTTCTCTGCTGTGCAATGATTCACTGAATTCCTGGATAATTCAAAATATGTGCGGCGGTGAGTTTAATTATGTCAGCAGCTGCCGCTAACATTATTAATATTTATACCTTGAGTCAGTGGCGCCGCCCAGAGCACAGCGCTCTAGGCAGCTGCCTCAGCTTGCCTAATGGAAGTGCCGGACCTGTGCTTCTGGATGTGAGGCTCCTATTTAGTTTTTGTGGTGCAGAGTATGTTCCCAAATATTCAAAGCTTGGAAGTGCCCAGAAACAAGAGCCTATTAAAACTTGGTATCTGTAGATTGCCCAAGGAGTTATACACCTAGGTTAGTAATTCAAGCATTTGGAATTATAGGAAGGTTTATTTATCCATAAATGTTACTACCAGTTATTTTTTTCTAGATTATCTAATTTTCTACTTTATTTAAACATGTCACATTTTGATAATGTACCCCTTATCTAAAAACGCTAGTGCAAGTCATGAAATTGGCACCAGTTGGTATGAGGCACAAGTGTAACACCTGTGTCCTTGATAAATGGCTGCTGTACTAGAACTGAAAGACATGGAGTGGTGACCCAGCAAGTACTTTAAGCACCAGTAGTTTTTAAAAGTGTGCCTCTGAAGGGCATGTCTTGTTTCTATTAGTAATAAAGAAAGGATAGACTTGTTTGTTGTTGGCTGCCTGTAGATGCTTATATGTGCTGGGAGGTGTGAATGATACGGACAGTGTGTGGGGATTACCAGTTCACGTTTGTTATTTAGATTGCAGAAAGGTTACAGCTAATTTTAGTAGCTGAGTTACTGGGAGATGAAGAGATTTATTAGGGGTGGGGAGGTTGTTCTTTCATATGGCACATGTATTTCTAATTTTGGAACATTACAGATCAATTTCGTCTCTAATAACCACTATACTGCCAGAGGAAAAACCTGGGTTATGAAAACTTCTTTCACTTCGTAAATAATATATATTAAACATAAATGTGTACTCTTTGCATTCCATATTATAATATATCGTCAGATTGTAAAATCACCCCTGCCAGCCCTGCACGTCACCCTGTTCCTGCACGGATGGCAGGGGGAAGAGCCGTTTGGAAGAGTGCTACACCTGTGGTGGTGACTGCTGCTGGACTACATTATCCTGCTACTGTTCTGCTAGGGGTGGAGACTGGGGAATAAAATGAATTATCCCGTTTCAATGAGATTACCAGTGCTGTTGGCTTGGATAAGTAGGCCAGAACATGTACTTTACAGCATAGAACTGCTGTTTCCATGCCTAGTAAACATGAAGCATACCTCTGTTTTAACCAACATTATAATAAGTGAAGAACAGTAAAATATCAGTGTGCATTTCAGAAGACTGACAATTTACTCTTTCCATAATCCTAATGGTAAGGGTCCATTTTATTCCTATCAATACGAATTAATTGTGACAGTAATGTGTTACTTAACAATATCGTAATAACCTAATTTTGATAAAAATAAATTTCAGGGTTTTCCTTAATATTAAATAAACAGGAAGGAAACTACAGAATACTTGAAACCCACCTGGACCTCCTGTTAAGAGCCTGTGATTCCTGAGCGATTGACATACTAATACAGAGTGAATTCATTTGGTGTAGATATTTGGGGCCATCTGCTGTCTGTTTGTGGAAGTTCAACTAGCAAAATAGATTTGTATTTTTGTTTTTGGAGAGCACTTGCTTGATCTATTTATAGAAGGAAAGCCAGCTACTTTTCTACTCTGCAAAATCTCATGCCTTAAATCATATTTGGTAGTGCAGCGTTATCCTTGCACTACTGGAATTCACTATGCAGTCAAGGTCAGGACAGTTATTTTCCATAGTTACAGTTTCAGTTTATGGGGTCAATATACTGTGCCTAACCCTGGTAGGACTTTGTGCTGAAGGAAACGTTCCTCTTGCTGTTCAGCCATAGACTACAGTCAGATCGCCACACACCCATCTGAATCCTACACATTGAAGGTATGATATGCTTTGTGTCTGGATAATTTGTACATTTTTATCTAACAAATGTTTCCTTGAACCGCAAAAAAATGTGTGGCTTCAGTGACCAAGCTTGCATGAAATGGCCACTTCACATTATCTTTATAACTGCACTTGTCTGTTATAATCTATTGATTGTACACAAAGAGAACTGAACAGTGCAGATAACAATGACTAATCAGCTCCTGAATTGAACCCCCATTAACAGATAAATCTAATCTTTCAGTGAAACCCTGATTGATTAAAAGTAAAAGTATTACTTAAACATAGTTCTTTCCTCCTCCTTAACAAAATATCACACTTTAAATGCATTACACAGTAGCATTAATGCAACAGAAATAAGTCACTACTGATTTGTAACTTGATAGGAGCTGTCCATGTTGGCCTTCTTACTGAGCTTCCTAGTGTTGCTCTATAGCAAGTGCCTACAGTAAAGGATCTGGTGTATGGAGAATGGCTTCCTTTGTGGTCTTGTATTTTAGTCACTATCGCCTTTGAGCTCCAGCATTAATTTCTCTGCCATTCCACTTTTTTTTTCTTTACCAGGGAAATTCAACACTGAATGGGCCTGGATGCAATAAGCATGTCACACACCCACCCACTTTCCCATGAAGATAGCACAGATAAAGGTGGATACAACTGACATTCTATTAAATATAGTCCAGGGAGTAAATTTATCTAGCTGTCTGTTTGAAAAAAGTAGAGATGTTGCCTATAGCAACCAAACAGCTTCTAGCTATCATTTATTTAGTACATTCTTCAAAATGACTACTAGGGGGGAATTAAATTCCCCCAAAGTACTGCCACGCTAAAGATATTACCGATACTTTGGTAATATTAATCCGGCTTTCTGCTCGCAGCGAGCAAAAAGCCGGTGTTATAACTACCGTAATAACGGTAATTACGTGCACTATTACCGTAATAATGCGCAGGCCGCGTTACCTTTAACATTAACGTGGCCAATTGAATTTTTTCCCCCTTAGAATCTGATAGGCTTGATAAATAAATCCCCAAGTTTAATGGTATATAATATCATAGAGTGTCAAACAGTCTGAAATAAATTCTTCTTCAGGGAGATTCTTCCAGGCCCGGTCTCATGTTATTGTACTTAGTAGAAGACGAATTTCTGAAGGCCAAACAGTCACAATGAAATCGATCCCTTTCCACAGTCCAGGTGGGTTTAATCGGTAATACTGATCTCCACTGTGCGGTCAGCGTCTAAACATGAAACACTTCCACCGCTGCCTCTGCTTAGAATGTATATCCTCTCATTGGACAAACCCACGATCACGTGTAAGGGGAGAAAAAGAGATCGCACATAGCCTAATACCATCAGGTAAAAATTCTGTAACAATTTATTTGTGCACTCACTTATAAAGACAGGATAAAGTTGGACCTATACTGAATCTAAAAGATCTTAAGCATAACGAAACATCCGCTCACACCCGGGAAAGAGCAGCATACAAAAGCAGAGTAAATTTTTTCACCAAATTGTAAAACAGTCCTGTTCTCCCACCTTCCACATCAACGCGTTTCAGCTCTCTTTGAGCCTCTCTCAAGATGAGAGTGGGAGGAGCGGATTCTCAGCTGTAAGTACTGGAATTAATCAATAAAACAATAAATTCATGCAACATTGCACAAAATACATAAAACAGTAAAATGCGAAAAATATGAAACAGTATTCTTTTTTTATATAATAAACAGAACATCCCTTGTTCAGGATTTAAACACACCATTAGAAGTGCTTCAGTCATTAGTCAGAAACCATTCAAGTTCAAAATCCTTATTCAGTACCCTTGGGGATAACGCACTTTATGTATCCAATTCATCTCCCGTTTTGCTAGGGTTACTGAGGAGTCTCTCCGCCTCCAATTGTTCTCTGGTTTATCAGTAGCCCAAAAGTTCTTTAAGACCACCAACAAAACAATTATGCTGTATTTTAAAGTGAGCGGACACTATGATTTTCAATGTCTTTTTTAACATTACGAAGATGTTCCGCTAACCTAATTTTCAAAGGTTGAGAAGTGCGACCCACATAAAAAAGGCTGTACTTATATTCTAAAAGGTACACAACATTTGAGCTATTACAACTCAAGAAGGTCTTGATGTTATACACCTTCCCATTAACCTCAAAATTAGTTATTTTGCTTTTTTGATTAGAAAAATTAACCTTGCATTAGAGATGCTCAGGCTCGGTTTTGAAAACCGAGCTCACCCGACCTTAGGGGATCCAAGTAGGCTTGCGAGCCGACACGTTACTTTCGCGTGTCCTCGGATCTGAATCAAGGCAGAGCACCATCATTGCATTTTCGGATCTTGTGTGTTTTGGATTCCATAAGTTCCCCCCTCCCCAGGAAATCCAGCGCCATTGCTCACACAGAAGCAGGAGGATCCAAAACCTAAACATGTGGGTCAGTGAACAATCCTACCCTGCATGCTGCACACATGCCACATCTAAAAAAACCTTTATATTTATATTGGACAATAAAGGTTAAAGCATCCCTTTCTGACTTCTTTTTGATGGCTTTTAAGACATGTTTCCTATCTGTCTCATCTACTATAGCCATCGCCCTATCCAATACATTATCTTTATATCCCTTACTCAGAAACTGCTTCCTCATTTCACTCATTTGATCTTGCAGTATCTTTGGGTCTGAACAGTTCCTCTTCAAACGTTGGAACTGACCATTAGGCACATTCTCTAGCCATCTAGAATGTTGTTCACTAGAGGCTAGAATAAAAGAATTTGAGTCAGTTGGCTTCCTGTAGAGAAGAGCTGAAACGCGTTGATGTGGGAGAACAGGACTGTTTTATAATTTGTACAATTTGGACTCTGCTGACTCTACATGTGTATGCCGCTCTATCCTGGGTGTGAGCGGATGTTTTATTATGCTTTAGATCTTTTAGATTCATCATGGGTCCAACTTTATCCTGTCTTTATATTCGAGTGCACAAATAAATTGTTACAGAATCTTTACCTGATGGTATTAGGCTATGTGCGATCTCTTTTTTTTTACCGTACACGTGATTGTGGGTTTGTCCAATGAGAGGATATATACATTCTAAGCAGAGGCAGCGGTGGAGGTGTTTGACTGCACGGTGGAGATCAGTATTACTGATTAAACCCATCTGGATTGTGGAAAGGAGGGATCGATTTCATCGTGACTCTGTTTGGCCTTCAGAAATTCAACTTCTAGTAAGTATAATAACATGAGACTGGGACTGGAAGAATCTACCTGTTTGAAGAATGTATTTCAGACTTTTGACACCTTTTCATGATTTGTATCTCTATAGTGGAACCAGAAGCGCTTGTCAGTTCATCACTTTTTGAGTTCTGCTCTCCTCCCCATCATTTCTGGACGAATGAAGAATATTGAGACCTTTTGCTGTCCTAGTATAATGGAATGTGACCCTGTTCCATTATATGAAGATTATAACAATATGTCAGTAAACCGCACACAATTGTTAAATCAGTCTTTATTGAAACAAAAACTCCATTGGAATAAATGGCCTGTTTGATGAATGGAAATAGATTTTGTTTTTATATACATTTGCACTTGAGAGAAATATGCAAGCCAAGCACAGATTTTAAATACTATTGGATAATAGTCCTACATGCCCAGACTTTGTTTAGTGTTCCCTATATCTTGTGTTATCTGAATGTTGCTCGTCACTGTTTTCCTACAAGAAAATTTGGATTTCTTCCCCAGCTCCCTGCCATTTTGTTTTTATTCAGACCTTTCAAATCCCTAAAATATTAACTATATTTTCATTCTGAAGCTGCTAAGAAAATTGTAAGTCAGACGCAGCATTTAAACGCTAGTGGGTTATGGCTCTTAAGATTAAAGTGTGGATTTACAATCTTACAACTCATTTAAAGTGTGTATTTTAGGCTATTGTCCTAAGCCTTTCATAACTGACTCTTGAGCAACATAAATTGTGTCAATACACGCACTATGATGATGAAAGGAAATGTTTGGAGATAGTGGGAAAGCATGCAAACCTCACACAAATAAATGGGTGGAAACCACAGCTTTACCCCTGGAACTCCATCCCTCCTAAAGTATATCTAAATCTGTACATATCAAACTCCTTACCTGATCTGAAAAAAAATCTTTGATATTGGATTTCCCTTTTACTAAGCCACATTCTCTGGCTTATCCACTGTTTGTACATTAATTCTCTGCGGATTTCCATTAATGTGCTCAAGTAAGTTTCTCCTCCATGGTTAAAGGACTAGAGATCTTGTGCAGGGAAAAAAAATTCAACCCATGTGATAATAAATATGTTGTCCCATATATATTTATCCCACAGCAACAGGGGACCCATCTTCTGAGTGGACAACCAAGCCCTGTGCTGAACAGGGTGGAATTGTGTGTAAGGATAGCTGCAGGGTAAATGCAGAGTGTTTATCTATATACTGTAGTTTTACTTTATCATTTGCTGAATAAATGAAAAAAAATACAGTAATTGTTTTAGGAAGTGGGAATAAATTTTTTTTTACAGCAAAATATAGTGAAACGGACGTTCTGTTGGGGAAGTCATATGAGTGAAAGGACTTGTCATTCTTTGTACCAATGTTATGCTGAAGCCAGGAAATTGTTAATGGTAAGAAAGAGTGCCTCTGGGAGGACTGCAGGGCTGCAAATTTGCCAAAGCAGTTTTACTAAAAAGACCAATTATTACTCTGTCAGGATAACCTGAAAATGGATATAGAAACGGGTAAGGATTATTTGAGAACATTGTGCAAGCAAAATATTTACGATCCACGTAGTTTTTCCATTGTTCTACGAATGACTTTCCCTTTATACACGAGTCCTGCAAGTGCTGTCCTTGCAAAATGCCTATATAATCACACTCCAAATATGTAAAAAACAACAGTGAGGTGGTTTTTGCATTAAGAATCCTTGTTTAACACATGTTTGTCTGACGTTTAGCAGGACAATGTTTTTGGGGGGTTTTTAGTCCAATAGCAGATAAGAAAAATGATCACATGCATTAGTTAAGTTTCATGCAGTATCCATTCAATTACAGTAAATATTTTTGTTAAAAAAATCTCAACACTTTTAGCTTAAAGTTACATGTTCATGGTTCATCTGAAAAAATGTAGCAGATCTGGGGTGGAAATCAATTCTCGTGCCTCTTGAAGAGAAGTGTCCTCTAAAACAATGAATCAGACCCCAGGTTTGAAAAACACTAAAGCTGGGTACACACTACAGAAATTTCAACCAACTTTTTATGCCGAGCGATTTTACATGCGATCGATGTTCCGATCGCTCGGTCCATGGACTGCATACACACCAGCCTTGTTTAGGACGATAAAGGGAAGAGCGGACGTCCCTTTTATCGACTTTTTACAGCCATGTTGTCGTGAGCAATGTAATTTCATACTCACTGTTGTGGATCGGTTGGAAGTTTATACACACTACACAACGGAAACGAGATTGGAACGAAAATATTAAACGGTACGACCAACCAAATGAGGCAACAATCGTCCATTTGGGCAGACTTTCGACCATCGTGTCACTGCACACACTGACCCGACTTTTGAACAAGCGGACGTATGTCGGCTGATTTAGCCGATTATTGGATGAAAACTGTAGTGTGTAACCAGCTTAAGGATCTTAACTTGAGAAACTTCTTATTTCAGTCTCCTGGACAAAACCATGTTACAATGCAAGGAGTGCAAATTAGTATTCTGTATAAGTTAAATACTGCCTGTTTTTTAATGTAGCACACAAATATCAACTTGAAATTTCAGTGTACAAATAAGCTATCAAGTATTTGTGTGCTACATGAAAAAACAGTATTTAACTTATGAGCAAAACAGTATACTAATTTGCACCCCTTGCATTGTAACATGGTTTTGTCCCGGAGACTGAAATAAGAAGTTTCTCAAGTTAAGATCCTTAATGAATCAGGCCCCAAGTCCTCAGGACCCCTAACAGTGCATGTTTGGCAGGAGATAAGGGAAATAATTAAATCACCTGTGGAGCTGTTAGAATGTGTCAGTTAATAATGAATACACCAGGGCTCCAGCAAAGAGATATGGAAAACATGCCCTGTAAGTGGTCCTGAGTACTAAGTTTAAGAAACACTGCTCTTAAAGACACTATGGATAGGAAGATGGAAAGTTGATTTAAGAAGACTTGCATTGAAGCCAGACGTGGCCATGGCCTGAATTGCCAGACCATTGGAGAGACTTTATTCAGATGTCAAATAGAAGGTCAGAAGGCAATACATGTTTAAAAGTATTTAGGTTATGCAGAGAGGCATAGAAGGTTTATATGAAGCATCTTGGGCACCATTGCTTTTTCAGCAAAGTCGATGGCATCAGCAATAGTATGGACCCACTCTATCGCAGATCAATGGGTGTTGGACATTAATAGTTTTATCAGTATTCCAGGTGGGGATTTCTTTGTCCAATCCAGCACTCCGTCATCCCTAGTAGATTTGATAGCCTTGCAAAATTGTTTGCAATCCTTGAGGTGAAGAAGACACAGGTAGAAACCTGTCAGAAAGTCATCAGGAGACTTTCATGCAGTTCTAGATTTGAAGAGACTAAACAAGTTTGTCCAGACCAGAAATTTTTGCATGGAGTCTATAAATTCAATCCTCGCAGCCATCAGCAAAAGAGATTTTCTCCCGTCCATAGATATTCAGGATTTTCATATTCCTGGTGCAGTTCATCACAGGAAATTATTTAGGTTCTCTATCTTGGGTGAGCACTTTCAGTTCACCTGCCTTCGGGACTGTGTATAGTGGAGCAAATCAGTATTGTTCACCTGACAAGCAAGGTGTAGACATTGGAATCATCATCATCACCATTTATATAGCGCCACAGATTCCGCAGCACTGTACAGAGAACTCATTCACATCAGTCCCTGCCCCATTGGAGCTTACAGTCTAAATTCCCTAACACACACACACACAGACAAGGTTTATTTTATTAAACAATTTATTGTATTCTATATAATTGTCTAAAATACAATTAAACCATTCCAGAGCTTAGCTTATCAAAGCTTTAATAAAGACTTGTTAAAACCCCCGTGGCACATGAAGAGCTCATTTGTGAGAACTGTAATTGGGTACCCAATGGTAACCCTTTGTGAGGTATCTGAACAGAACCCCTCCAGAACTTAAGACTATATCTCCCATTTGTAGGGTTAACTTATCCATTGTGGGTTTTATTTTTAATTTAGAATGGCTGTTTAACACAATGAATTATTAACTTGTATCATGCACCTAATATATATATATAAACCCGTGCATGATACTCATGCATTCTAGTCAAATCAAGCTACTTAAGGTGCTAAAAAGGTTCTTGTTATGCATTTGGGGCTAGGCCAGGCCTCCTCAGGGGAGAGCGTTACTTCCCGACGTAAGCGCCCCTTTTTTAACGTGGTTTTGTCCACATGTCACCACCTCATCCTTCATCTTCATCGCCACATCCTTAATCTCCATCGTCTTACTGTTCTAAAACCTCTCGATACACAACGTTTCTGCTAAACACCTTATCGCTGTGCTCAATCAGTCTTCCTTGAAGGGCAGTATTCATAACCTGCACTTTCACATCACTGCTTCTCCGTACTCGTGAAAATGCGACATACAATTGTCCATGACCAAACACATGCTCTGGTAAATAAATACCCACACGGTCAAGTGTTTGAGCCCTCAACTGGTAAATTTAGCCTTTACTACCCCTCCCACGGGGGGGAGGGGGGATGATGGAAGTTAACTGACTTCACTATTATAATTTTTTTGTCAAATAATGTCAGTATACCAAATTTCAGGTCAATTGGATGAGCCCTTTCTGAGAAAATAGTTTTTTCCACATACACACACACTAACACACGCCGCTAGGCTTATATATATTAGATATATATTTATTTATTTTATTTTCACTATTCTACCAAAAGAAAGGCTTGGCTGTCCTGAAAATATGTGTAGGGTACACAAAATAGCTATTTTAATGGTCAAAAGAGTGTAAATATTGTGCATGATTTTAGTATCTTTTAGTATCTTTTTGTGCTGCACTGGTTTTGTGGGGGTGAAAAGAAGTGAATGAGTGATTAGGTGTGGTACAATGTATGTACATATATAGTTACTCTTGGATCGGGAGCTGTTGCAGAGCACACACACACACTTGTGACATTTTTTGAATCTTAGCTAGCTTATTCTTTCCTCCAAATATAGGTGTATCAACCAATGTAAAACAGCAGATTACATGCCAAAAGATTTTGTTGGTACTTGCGTAAGTGGTATATGTATGTGTATATGTGGTGAAAACTGCTGCACTACTATTCTACCCATATGCACTATGTCTCCCCACTATATAAAACTGTAACAGTTTTAGGCAATTGTGATGCATTGTATATTTAGAGTATACTTGTTGTAGGGGTGAATAATCCTCAGTCTGACTAATATTTGTAATAAATGATCTAGGGTGACCCTTAGGTCTATTTTGTAATGTACCTTTTTAAGAAAAAAAAAAATCACACTTCGTTTTTGCAAATACAGTTTTTGATTTCTTTGTTTTTCTTTCAGATGTTATAACAAACAGCGATGATTCTCCAGTGACACATCTGGCAAAAATGAGCCAGCGTCAGGGTAAAGACGCTTATCTGTCTCCAACAAAAGACTTGGTCCAAGCAACGCTCAGTCCAGGGATTATCAACACACATGGTAAGAAGCCATATATGGAGTCCTATTGAGATATTGTCCTAAACATGCAAAGTCATGTGTCTATGAAGTGACATTTTTCAATGTCTTCTGTGATGTTGTACAGCGTTGTTGCTTTTACTGTGTGTGACCTTGTACTTGTATAATCTTTTTTGATGATGCATTCTATTCTTAGACACTTTAATGTTGCAAGTACAGGATATTGCTGATATAATTTGTACCAGTATCTGTTGAAGGGTAATGAGTGGGTGGTTTTAATCTGTGCAAATTCTTTACAATTATGGGATACTGTAGACTACTCAAATGTTTTTAAAATTGCAGCCTAAATGGAATTTTTCCTGTATAAATATTTAGAAGCTAAAATTGTTGTATGCTTTAATTTGGCATACAATTAGCTGCTGGATGTATTGTGTACATCTATTTTGCGACATATAGGGGGGAATTCAGTTGACATGCTACTCATGAGAGTAACGTGGCCCGCGCATTATAACTGTTTGTTAATTTCAACATTGATTTGTTCTTGCAGCTCTGCGAGTAGAAATCTGCGTTATAATTACCGTACTAACGGCAATAGTGCGTGGGCCCTGTTACTTTCACGAGAAACGCGGTAAATTGAATGGCCCCCCATATATTGGCCTTGCAGCAGCGATCATCCTGCTACTGACTCTTCCTATGATACAATGGATTTTCCAGCCAGATCTTGACACGCAGTAAATTTTAGACTGATGTATAGAAGTGCAACCCCTAACACTGTGGTAGAACAGCATTATAGAACACTGTAAATAGAAAGTATAAGTGCCAGGAACCAATTCAGACTCTTCTATAACTGCTGCAGGGAGAGGACAGTGTGTTTTTGTTGTGCACACTGGTGGCACAGAACTAAAGTTGTGTGGGAACCTGCTTGTTTATTATATGTGAGGGCTCAGGACTATTGGAAACGGAATTTTTCTGTACAGTGAAGAAAAGTTAGCAGAGTGTTCTGGAGACACATTGGGCCTGATTCATTAAGGAAAGTAAAACAAAAAAAAAATTGTATCTTTTCACTTTGGCAAAACCATGTTGCATTGGAGAGGGAGGTAAATTTAAAATGAGATCAGATTTATAGTAAGGATAGTGCATGTCTTGGATCAATTTTAAAAGTCCGTGTACAAATAAGCTATCAAGTATTTGTGTCCTACATGAAAAAACAGCCAGTATTTTCCTTATGTGCAAAATAATAAACTAATTTGCATCCCTTGCATTGGAACATGGTTTTGCAAAGGTTCAAAATTACTCTTTTTGCTTTACTTTCCTTAATGAATCAGGCCCATTACGTTGAACTGAATCTCCCCCCTAAGAGGTTTTTTTTTGTTTTTTTTTGTTTTTTTTTAAATGTTTATTTTCAGCAACAACATTTGCTATTGGGATACAGAAAAAAAGAAAGAGGGGAACATTGACACAGTATATAAAGGGGAATTACACACCTAAAAAATGTCAGAGATTATAATATACACCAAGAATAGAACAATCCAGTTTTTTTAAACTTGCAATGTATTTCTTTCATGCACAAGATGTTACAATTCCATGCAAAATATTTAATGTGTGCTATGTCCTTTTGCTTGTTTTGTACAGAATGTTCTGTATCTTGTATGCAATTTTTGAAGCACAATGTATTTTTAGACCTTGTACTCTCCTTAGAATACCTGGCTGTGGAGTAAGTAATGTAACAATAGTCATACTTCTGTTTGGTGATCTTTTCATAATTTAGTAGAGTGTTTGTCTCTGTATTGATATCATACTTTTAACATTGTCTCATAATATATGTTTGGAAAGAGAAATGTATGCAGTTCACATTAAAATGTTGCTGTGCTCACTTTCAACCTTCAAGGTGATGATTCAGCATACCTCCAACCAATATTGTGATCATCCATGGTAATGGCAAAGTTGAGGAACAGCAGAAACTGCAAACCTATTCAAAACTCCTTTTAGTATGGATATTGCCACAAGTCATGTATGCAAGATAGCCCAGGTTGTCTTTTGTAAGAGAGCCCCAATATATTTTTTGCTGGATGGCAAATTTGAAAATTGATTTGAATATCTGGCTTTTTCTATTTTATTTAAAGCAACATTTTTGTCATTACATCTATATTCTGTGCTTGATGTTTTGGAGGTAATATCAGACCTCTTTCAAGCCTTCTATACCATCACAAGCTAAATATTGTCTTTTCACTTATATAATAATTTTACATCTTTCTTACACCAAGATCTTGGTTCACTTTTTATTGTTACTTTGTGATGATAGCAGCTATGGCTTATGCACACAGTGATTTGTATTGTGAATTTGTTTTGGGCTAAAATGTTTTTAACCTCTGTTTGCATGGACTCTAAATTTCCTCCATTCCTGATCAATATCTGACATCCTTGACCACCTGTACTATCTGGTCTTTTTGGCCTAATAGGACATAGATTAGGTTGCTTGTGCATAGTATCTTACCAAGTCTGTGTGTGGATAGTTTTAGCTGGCCTTCCCTACCAGACTGTCTCGACTTATGAATGGCCATCCAAGCTCCTTCACCTCAACAACGACACATTGACCTTTTCTGCAATCCTAGTACTAGACTGCTTTTCTGGATTTCTCCTATTACCTTAGATTGCATTGTTTATTCATAGCTGTCCCTCTTCTGTGGAGCTCTCTGCCTTATACTATCTCACGTTTAAACAGCTTGTCACCTTTTATATCCTTCAGCACCAGAGCTTTGTGTTGTTTGTTCACTGAGGATGCCACGTGGATTGTCATTGTTTAGTTTTGCCTTTGCTTCCTCAAGTTAATTTTATACCTTTTTCAGGCCAAATGGGGCTTTTTCATGGAATTATAGTTGAATAAATATCTTTATCCTTATGTAGGGAAAACAGACAAAAAAAATAAATGCCCATGATTTTCACCTTGGTAACGTTTACACAATTCATCAAACCCAAAAAATATGCCTTGATCTGCTTCTTTTAAGTCCTATGGATAATAAATTTGTATATACGTTATTTGAGGTTCAAATAGAATTGCATATTTATTTTTATTTGATCCAATATTTTTTTATATTAAGTCTGCTAGAACATGGTAAGACATGCTCTAAAACTTTGAATCTTCAAAGTTCTCTGTGACGCTTCCATAAAACCACGATTCTCCTTCTTACAGGGATACCACAGATCACCATTGTTTCAGGGGGCCACTGCAACTGCTCTGTGTTTTCACTAGGGTAGCAATCAGATATCCAGAAGGCCACACAATCACTTTCAGACCTGCTTTCCCAGCTCTCTATCACTGTTCCCTCGGCTCCACCACACTTTTTAATTCAATTAAGCTGCAGAATAGAAGTGACCCTGCTTACACTAGCAGGGACCCCCCATATCGAGTGTTCCAGCAATGCCCATTGATTATAAAAGAACCACCCTCCCTTCACTTGCAGAAACACTTGGTGCGCCCTGTTTATATTGTCACATTAAAGCCAAGAAAATATATTGTATTGTAATGCATTTTTGTTAAGCTAATATACCTGGCACTGAGCGTGGTAGTGTAAAGAGAGAACAAAGCATTATATTATTTTACTCTTGTTTTTTCTATAGATGTGGACAAGTTGGCATCCAGGGGGAGATGGGCGTGTGGGGACGGGGCTTGACGAATCGCGTCGTTTGGCCCCGTCCTCTAAATTTACATAATAAATTATAGCCTATAAAGGGCAAGGGCCACAATGTTGCATGAATTGCGTCATAAGCCCCACCTCCACCACCTAACTAAATGCAGTGCCCAGGATTCGGAAGGTTGCCCGGCTGTCTCAGGGGTCCGGGAAGACTCCCAGAAATTCGGGAATCTCCTGGACATTCCAGGAGAGGCATAGGCAACTATGTTGGCAAAATAAGGCAGGCATCCTCCCATAATTCATGTTGCAGGGGTTACTAAGCTTTTTGTGGACAAATTTCAAAAGCCTGGTAGCTAATGCATCTAAAAGATTTACTGTCATCTATTTTTTGGGTGACGTACCTGTTGAGTTAATTGAAAGCACATCTTCCCTGACTTCTTAAAAGATCATGATGGCTCCTAGATTTCACGAACTGACTCCTGAATTTGTCATTATTTGTTCTACCCCTGATTTAAGCTAAGTACACACTACAGGTTTTCCACACTATTATGCGAATCACACAATAAATGATTGGGTCAGATATTGCATTAGTGTGTATGCTTCCACAATCATGTTTTATCGAACCAAAGCACATAATATCGTTTGGTTTTATAACTGGACTACAAATCTCTATAAACTATAGAACTATGTCGGGCATATTCTGCAGTTTGTATGTACTCACGACCAGCAGTGTCAACAGATCGCCATAGTGTTTGCAGAGTCTGAATCATTTCAGCTGATGGCTATGACAGATGAAGAGCACGGATCTGAAGGTAAATCTTGTAAAACCTGTACAGTGTGTACACATGAATCGACGTGCTGATCAGTCGTTGGTGAAAACGTTAATGATATTGCATTGGGAGAAATTTTCTGTAGTGTGTACCTAGCCATATTAGCAGGGTTGGATCTAGACATTCTACATATCTATGTATACTATAAAAATAACATTCATGCATTATCTTGTGTTCACAACAAAAATAAGGTTTGATTATGGAGTAATACAATCACTGTTGGTTGTAATGATTGGCCAATTTTCAGCCTAAAAATTAAATATTTTTTCATTAGGCCTTATACCCACTGGTGTTTGCATTTCTAAACACACATAACAAATGTTTGACATGCCATTTTATCTCTTGCATTTTTTTCATATTTGCGTTCGAGATCACTGGCTGTCACTCCATTTGACCTCAATATGTGTAATCCATTTACATGTCCTGTGCTAGTTTTAAAAACATTAGTAAATGCATGTAATTTAATGCCACTAGGTATGAAGCATTAAATAGAATTCTGCAGCAACAACTAAAGCAGGGGAGACTAAAAATCCATTTGTGGTTTACTATACTGAGCCAGGAAAAATAAAACCTTGCAGACAGGCTAAAAGTATTGGCAAGCAGTTACCCACAATGCCTCAAATCCATCGCAAACTGCATGCACCATAAATATCTAACGTTTGCACAAAAGTCTTAAATATGTATTTGTTGTTGCTGTGCATACAATTTTATATACAACAAAAGTGATGACCATAAAATAGTTAGGTAACCTAACGGTTAGGCAACTAGTAGTTTCACGAGAAATGGAGCTCTAATTCAGCCACTTAAAAGCTCTTCTTCCTGTACCCTCTCCTATAATAATGATGTGTGTTTCAATAATGGCGGGTTTTGAACCCCTCTATGTAACTTATTGAAAGTAGCAAATGCCTGGTCTCCCCTTGATCAAACACTGCTTAATAGTAGAAGTGTCTTTAGTGCAAACCTGAAAATGAAATATTGACTTGTATTTATTGTAGGGTACCATTATTAGTTTATATTGCATAAGCCTAGGAACAAAATAATCTATGTATGTTGGTAAAGAAAAGCAGCATGAACATAAGCGTATGACAAATCCATGTTTGGTTTATTTGATGTATTTGTTACATATTTTCCTGGCCTGCATCCCATGAATGTATGGGTAATGCTGTCAAGGCAGTGTGGAAAAAAAAATAAAAAAAATCTGGGGGTAAATTTATGACGCTGCAGGTTTGAAAAAGTGGAGATGTTGCCTATAGCAACCAATCAGATTCTAGCTATCATTTATTTAGTACATTCTACAAAATGACAGCTAGAATCTGATTGGTTGCTATAGGCAGCATCTCCACTTTTTCAGACCCACAACTCAATAAATTACCCCCTGGTCTTGTAGGTAATGATTTCAGTACAGTGTGTGTGTTCATCCATCGATCAGGTCTATTATTATTTTTAGTTTGTTTCTTGCAGCTATATGTATGCTTAAGCTCTTTATACAGTAGTAGAATTTTCCACTTGCCATACTGGTTTGCTGGCTTTTTCATTGAGTGTGAACCAATAAGGAGAGGGGTGCGGTCAGGCATTTCCGAGTTGTGCAAAGAGAACACCATTCTCATGATGGCATTTTTATCAGAGAGTTATCGTGTGTAGTGCAGGTCAGGTTTTCTGCAACAGAGATACGGTGAAGAAATGATACTAAAGGTTTTTGTTTTGTGAATGGCACTATTCTAATTATGCAATACTCTGACTATAACTCCTAATACATTCATTCATATATTGCCTGAGCCTTAGAGCAAGAAATGCGATGTGACATTTATGATTTTAGAGGAGAAAGGTAAATAACAGACAAAAAATAAATAAATTAAAAATTGCTACATCCTATGCTGACAGAACATTTTACTTTAGTGATCCTAGATATCTGTGTAATGGTGTCTGCTAAAAGTGAAATGTCTTATCAATATCTTGGTGTGCATTCTGTTTGTTGGTTTTGGTCTAGGGCAGTGGTTCCCAAACTTTTGCAGTTCGCGGCACCCTTAGAGTCTCCATAATTTTTTCAAGGCACCCCTCCAAAATAATTAAGCGAGCAGTCCCATTTTATAAGTAGCTGGGTCAAAAAACCTAATAAGTATTTAGGTCAGGACATAAATATTTATTTAGTTGAATGCAAAAATACACATAAATCCAAGGGAAAAGAATATTTTTAGATATTTCTTTCAATTAGATTTCTGTCAAAGAAGAATTTACAGCTAACACACTCTGTGCCCCCTCTGCATCCACACACTCTGTGCCCCCTCTGCATCCACACACTCTGTGCCCCCTCTGCATCCCGCGATGGCCAGGAAGAGACAAAAAAAAAAAAACAAAAAAAACCCCCCAAAAACTTACCAATCCGGCGGCTCCCGGGACCCAGCATCCTCTCTCCTGCCACTTGTCACTGAATGTCGGGCGTAATGACATCACGCCCGACATTCAGTGAGAAGGGAGGAGGATGTTGGGTCGCCAGATTTATAAATTGTGTTTTTTTTTCCTCTTCTTGTCCACGGCACCCCTGTGACAGCGCCATGGCACCCCTGGGAGACACGGCGCACAGTTTGGAAACTTAGGGTCTAGGGCAGTGGTTCCCAAACTTTTGCAGTTCACGGCACCCTTAGAGTCTCCAAATTTTTTCAAGGCACCCCTCCAAAATAATTACTGAGCAGTCCTGTTTTAGAAGTAGTTGGGTCAAAAAATTGTAATAAGTATTTAGGTCACGACAAAAATACTTTATTTAGTTGTATGCAAAAATGCCCCTCTGCATCCAGACACTCTGCCCCCTCTGCATCCAGACACTCTGCCCCCTCTGCATCCAGACACTCTGCCCCCTCTGCATCCAGACACTCTGCCCCCTCTGCATCCAGACACTCTGCCCCCTCTGCATCCAGACACTCTGCCCCCTCTGCATCCAGACACTCTGCCCCCTCTGCATCCAGACACTCTGCCCCCTCTGCATCCAGACACTCTGCCCCCTCTGCATCCAGACACTCTGCCCCCTCTGCATCCAGACACTCTGCCCCCTCTGCATCCAGGCACTCTGCCCCCTCTGCATCCAGGCACCCTGCCCCCTCTGTCACGCTGTCCCCCCTCCTCTGCCCCCTCTCACGCTGCCCCCTCTGCCCTCTGTCCCCCTCCTCTGCCCTCTGCCACGCTGTCCCCCTCCTCTACCCCCAGGCACGCTGCCCCCTCTGCCCTCTGTCCCCCTCCTCTACCCCCAGGCACGCTGCCCCCTCTGCAGCCCTTTGTCACGCTGCCCCATCTGCAGCCCTCTGTCACGCTGTCCCCCTCCGCTGTCACGCTGTCCCCCTCCGCTGTCACGCTGTCCCCCTCCGCTGTCACGCTGTCCCCCTCCGCTGTCACACTGTCCCCCTCCGCTGTCACACTGTCCCCCTCCGCTGTCACACTGTCCCCCTCCGCTGTCACACTGTCCCCCTCCGCTGTCACACTGTCCCCCTCCGCTGTCACACTGTCCCCCTCCGCTGTCACACTGTCCCCCTCCGCTGTCACACTGTCCCCCTCCGCTGTCACACTGTCCCCCTCCGCTGTCACACTGTCCCCCTCCGCTGTCACACTGTCCCCCTCCGCTGTCACACTGTCCCCCTCCGCTGTCACACTGTCCCCCTCTGCTGCCACCTGTCCCCCTCTGCTGCCACCCTGTCCCCCTCTGCTGCCACCTGTCCCCCTCTGCTGCCACCCTGTCCCCCTCTGCTGCCACCTGTCCCCCTCCGCTGCCACCCTGTCCCCCTCCGCTGTCACCCTGTCCCCCTCCGCTGTCACCCTGTCCCCCTCCGCTGTCACCCTGTCCCCCTCCGCTGTCACCCTGTCCCCCTCCGCTGTCACCCTGTCCCCCTCCGCTGTCACCCTGTCCCCCTCCGCTGTCACCCTGTCCCCCTCCGCTGTCACCCTGTCCCCCTGTCCCCCTCCGCTGCAACCTGTCACCCTGTCCCCCTCCGCTGCCACCATCCTTTTCACTCTGCCCCATGCCAGACATAAAAAAAAGAGAAGACAGAAACTTGCCAATCAGCGCGGCGCCGGGACCCAGCAGCCTCCTCTCTCCCGCAGCTGTCACTGAATATAGACGTCAGTGACAGCTGCTGCGGGAGAGAGGAGGCTGCTGTTTGGTAAGTTTCTGTCTTCTCTTTTTTTTAATGTCTGGCTCGCGGCACCCCATTGACAGCGCCGCTGCACCCCTGGGAGCCGCGGCGCACACTTTGGGAACTGCCGGTCTAGGGTATGTCTCACAGATCAGATTAATCAATGAGCAGAAAGTATGTGGTCACCTTTTAACAAATACATGCTGATGTGGAAATGTGTCCATTTTAACAAAACTATTTGAAAACAAGTGGAGCATTTTGACCTTTACTGCAAGTCTAAAACTTCCCTTTACTCAAAACAAATGTCCTGCTCTTTTATTCAGAGATTAGAGCAGGTCAGTGCAGACTGAGTGGGAAGTGACACCAGGAAGGACACTTACTCACTGCTGTCTCTAATGCTCGTTTTCTGCTTGGATAAGTTGCTGCAGTATGTGTAACTTTATCATTAACAATATATACTATGTCAAACTTTGTTTATCGTAAACAGTATGCAGTATTTGTTGTGTAGCTTTGTGTTCAAAAGTAGAATGAGGGCATTATTACTGCAATACTAGGACACAATGGAGCATGGTTGTAAGCATGGATACAATATCGTATTCTGTTTGTGGTTTTTAGGCTTATGTTACAAAAGATGAGTGAATTATTACATTTGATAGGTTTAGTAAGCAGGCTGCTCTCCTTTAGTCTGATAATTAATACACACATTAAGCAATGATGGACAGCAGGCTGCCCTAACACCGCATGCATCCTCAGAGTCTTCACCTCTAGCCCCTAGCTCCTTCCTGCTCTGTGTCATTGGTCTTGTTCTTAGTTTTATGCACTGTCTGCCTCCGCTTTTATTCTCTATTTTATGCCCCACCAAGCTTAACCCATGGCCCCAGCTTTTATTGAAATATGGGGCACCGGGTCATAAAACTAAACATCATCATACTTTTTGCCCATAACAGACAACTTCCTCAGCACAAAGTAGGGTGCAGTACCAACAGCACAGATATCGGTGGAGAAGGTACGTGCAGTCTCCACCACAGTTTACATGACAGAGAGGTAAGCGCTTCTCACAGCGGGAAGCAGTCGGCAAGAGACTCTCCCCGCTGATGCAGGACGGGCGCAGCCATTAGGCAGAGAGCGCCTTTACTGCTGAGGTTCCCCGGAAGCCAGCTGGAGTATACCAAGTTTCTCCTCCCATGGGGATGGCAGTGAATTCTTGAGGATGGCGCGCTTTGAGTAGCGCTAGCGGGGAACACATTCTAACAGGTTTTCCCCTAATATAAGAGAAAGGGCAAAACGCTGTTAAGGTAAACAACACAGAAGGAGAGCCAGTGGAAGGGGAATGCGTTTGAGGAACACCGCTCCCCCCCCCCCCCCCTGCTGAGTGACAGGAGGACAGTTGTAGCAGTCATTTGAAGAGAAGTGCACTGTTGACACATATCTTCCACGCTAAGTATCACTTTGTTTCTTCTGTATATGCATGTGTATTATAAGACTATGAGGTGTTGAGAAAACTGTGTTTAAGGAAAACTATAAAGTTCTCCAAACCTGTCTTATTTAATCAGAAATACTATGATATGTTAAATAACCTAGTCTGTATTTTCTGATAAAGGTTGTGGAAGTGTTTGGGCGTGCCAAACATATTGTCTGTTCCAAATGTAATGCTAAATGGGCCCAGGTGTTCTGTGCTAATTGCAGTCATTACTGAAAAACCTGCTGCAGCCTTTCAGCTTGACTAAAAAAATTATACCTTATACTCTCTATATAGAGGAAAAGGAACAGAAATACTATCTTTTGACTGGTTCATAGATAAATATGTACCTGTATTTTTGCGGTGTGGTAGCAAAATGTGAGTAAGATAAAGCAACAGGATTTCACCTAAGTAGATTGGGGAAATCACTGTTAGCAGAGACACAGAAGGAGATTCCAGTGGTAGGGGAATGTGTTGAGAAACACCTCTTCCCCTCCCCCGCTGAGTGAGCACGTGGAAGATCCTTTTTTGGCGCCAAGCTTCAAAAGGAGGACAGTTGCAGCAGTCATTTGAAGAGAAGTGCACTGTTGACACATATCTTCCCCGCTGAGTATCACTTTTATTTTCTTCTGTGTGTATGTGTGTGCATGTGTAGACATGTATATTATAAGACAATGATGTGTTGAGAGAACGGTTGTTTATGAGAAAACTATAAAGTTCTCCAAGCCTGTCTTATTTAAATCAGAAATACTATATGATATGTTAATATAACCTAATCTGTATTTTCTGAAAAATTGGAGAAGTGTTTGTGAATTTTGAAACGTGATTTAGTTTTTTTTATCTTGTGATGGCAGATAAAAGCAAAACAACACGTACCAAACATAATGTCTGTTCAAAATGTAATGTTAAACTAACAAGTGAACGGCTGGATCAGGGGGGTTCTGTGCAGCCTGCACTGTGGCTCCTGTGAAACAGCCTATAGACACCTCCACCATAACGGTAGATCCTCCTGAGTGGGCGGCTGCCTTAACACAGGGAGTTAATACCCTTGTAAATCTGTTATCTAAACCAGTTGAGATCCCAGCTACATCTGTGGTTTCTCAGGGTATAACAGTAGGAATGACAGATGAGTCATTTTCCCCAGGAGTCGGTGTATTTCCCTCCCGAGCCCCCCCGGGGGTTTCCCAGATAGGAGAGGTGGGTTGGTCAGTGGTGGCTAAAAGCCTGGACCGGCTTACCCATCTACTGGAGAACCCCAGACACAAGCGTAGTGTTAAAAGACGTAGACAAACAGCTAATGCGCTGTGGTCAGTGTCAGACTCTGAGAGTTCCTCAGAGGAGGAGGGGGAATTGTTGGACGATTCAGATGTTTCCATTATAGAGTCAGAAGGAAACTCTAGGCATCAGGGTATGGACGATCTGGTAAGAGCAGTTCGTCAGACCCTGGGGTTTGCTGAAGTAGAGGAGACGAAGTCTTTGGACCGCTCCCTCTTTAAGAAGGCTTCTAAGCAGGTGGTCAGGTTCCCTCCCTCAGTTGAGTTGAGGGATACTGTAGAGGCCTCTTGGAAATATCCATATAAAAGGTTCTCTATGCCAAGGAAGTTTGGCGTATTGTATCCCCTTCAGGAGGAGGATATGATCGTTGGGAACAGGTGGCAAAGGTGGATGCACCTGTGGCGAGATTGGTTCGTCAGACTACACTACCTGTACCCGGGTCAGCGACCTTGACAAAAAATTAGAATCCCTGCTGAAGTCTATCTTCTCGGCCGCCGGTATTAGCCTCAGGCCAGCATTGTCCTCTACCTGGGTAGCTAGGGCCATGGAAGTCTGGGCAGGGCAGTTAGAGTCTGCCTTGCAGGATTCAGATTTACTGCCTCTGGCCATGCAGCTAAGGGAAGCAGCAGGCTATGTGTATGAAGCGGCTATAATTCGGCCTCCATAGCTTTGTCTATTTCAGCTACAGCTAGAAGGGCGTTATGGTTAAGGGCTTGGAATGCGGATTTAGAGTCTAAACGATCATTAGAATCCATCCCGTATACGGGTGGGATGTTATTTGGTCCAGAATTAGACTCTTGGATTTTACAGGCTTCAGGGGGCAAGAAGACGTCCTTGCCTGTAAATACGCCAAGACCTAGGGCTAGGCCTAGGTTTAGTTCTTTCAGACAGCCTCCTTACGGGGGAGCGTCTGGCAGAGGCCAGACTACCGATCCAGGGGCCGTGGAATCCAGGAGACAGTCTCCTGGGGCAAGGTCATCCTTTGCCCCTGTGGCGCGGAGAGCTTCTTCCGCCAAGCTGCCGGATAGACCAGCGGCATGACTACCACCCACCTCTGATTCCAGAGGGTGGGGTGGGAGGACGGCTGCTTGGGTTTGCCCGGCAGCAGACAGGGTCCTCGGTAGACGAGTAGGTCCAGAATATCGTGATAGAATTCATGGGACCAGCTCACTTCAGGTTTTGGAGAAAATTACCTCGCTGGCTTCTGTCAAATCAGAAAGAGCTCAGGGCTGTCGATTTGCTTTGTTCAGACGAAGCTATACAGGCTTAGAATTTCCAGTAAGGGAAAAGGTTTGTCACACCCATTCAGGGTGCTAAGGCTAGACGAGTTGTTCAGTCTATGACCGAACTTCTAGAGTCTGAAAGGGTCACAGAGAATCCCTTGTATAAGAATGAGTTTCTTGAGACTAGTGAGGGACTTGGTACGCAGCAGAAGGTTGTCTCCACAGGACAAGTTGAGGTCCTAGATGGAGTTGACAGGCAGGATCCTGTCAGACAAGAGGCTGTCAGTAGCCAGGTCTTTGAAGCTGCTGGGAAAGATGGTGACATCTTTCGCGACCTTACCCTGGGCAGGGTCCCATCCCAGAGGAGCATTCCCGTGCTCGAGGTACCAGTAGAGGAGGTAGGTCCTCAGCTGGTGGTTGCTGGACAAGAACCAAACAGAAGAACAAAGACAAATAAATATTTGGACGTAGTGAGGGCATTACGTATATATGTTAAGAGATCTGCAAAGATACGTAAGACAGAGTCTCTATTTGTGTTGTTTGACTTTTACAAATGGGGATGGCCAGCATCTAAGCAAACTTTTGCCAGATGGCTTACCCTGACTATCAGGGAGGCTTATGTCTAAAGTATTAATCTACCTGTGCCGAAACTTATTGTTGCCCATTCTACCCGGTCGGTTGGGGCGTCTTGGGCGGCTCGTAATGGAGCCACGGCGGACCAGCTGTGCAGAGCAGCCACCTGGTCCTCGGTCCATACCTTTACGAAATTCTACCAATTTAATATATTTGCGTCTGGGGAGGCCTCCTTTGGCCGTAGTGTTCTGCGTGCAAGGAGATCAGAGCAGTCCTACCCTTCAGAGGGATTGCTTCTGTAAGTCCCCATGGTTAAGGAGTGTCCCCCAGATGGATGAAAGAGAAAAAGATTTATCGTAAGTATAAATCCCGTTTTTCCTGATATTAGTTTTATGAGGTTTTCCCTGTCTATTCTGTGAGGATGTCTAAGGTGATGTGATATAGAGTTAGAAGATCTGTCTTTAATTGAAGATCAGAACAACTCTTTTGTCTAACATACTTTTTATTTTATGAAGGGAAACTTTTCCTAGCCAGTATGTGTCTATTGTAGGACTCATATTTTATTCCGCAGATAATTCCTTTTAAAGGGTATAGGAGTGTGTCTATTCTATACAGAACACACTGATCAGGCCACAAGAAGGATATTACTATACACTTTGATATCATTGACTCCTAGGCAGTACGTCTGTATATTCAATTGATTTTTTTTTTATGAACTGGACACAGACCTTGATCTTTATTATTATATGCTCATATAAACACACACAATATTGCATAGGGATCAATTCCTATTTATAATTTGGTGTTTCATGAGTAATGATTCTGTGTGAATGGGCCTCATTGCTTTACATGTTAAATACATGGTGTGACAGGATGGACCGCCTATGCCACCCTGTCTGTTGTTGCTGGGAACCGGCTGGGCTTACTTTGCCACCGTTCCCTTTCGTTATTTCAAAAACGCCCCTCCTGCTGCAGTGGGAGGGGCCTGCTGCCACCACCACTGAACTCCTTTATGGCGCTCAGAACCACGTTACTTCTGGGTAATTGTCACTGCTAGTGTACTCCTGTGCTGGTACACTTGGGCTGGGAACTCCGGACCTCTTACTATGGATCCGGGTTGCTGTGGATGGATCCTCCCTGGCCTATCACACTGACCAGAGCTGCAGGTAGCAGGCAGAGCGGTGGTACTGGAAAAGCTTGGTTCCAAACCTCAGAATCAACCGGAGAACGGATTAGATTTTAGGGTCTAATCAGCAGGTCACAGGATTGCAGCGATATTGAAGAAGTGGTCAAGCAGGTCTTTGAAGCAGAGTGATGTTTCATTGCTCAAGTGTTCTGACAAGGACAGTCGCACTGATTTAGGGTATCAGTGGTCAGGTCAGATGGAACATCAGAATGATACATTACATGCTCACACAGCTCATCTTTTATACAGTTCTGACATAGGCTATTTTTAGAATCTGTATGTAACCCCGTTTACCAAAACATTGATTTACATACATTGCAAAGCCACTAATATTTATACTTCTTAAAAACCTTGCTGTGATTTCCTGGATCTTATTTCAGAGACAGGAGACTCACTAGTCAAAAGGTCTGACTGGCATGAATACTTCAGACAGTTGCCGAATACACATTTCCACAGAACAACAAAAGGACCCACAACAAGCCACTTCCGTAAATCACAATACACCAAAGGCTTGGTAAACAGACTCATTGTATCAGATATATACATCAGAAATAGGCATATCCTATAGCAGGTTTAAACAAGAGACAAATTTCTTCCCCTGGTCTCAGAAATAACGATTACCTATCTTACAATATACACAATATCAAAAAAGAAGTGAAAATGCAATTACATAAATAAGTGCCCTGCGCTATTTGTTTAACCAAAAGTTATTTAATAGTGATCCAGTCACACATGGTCGTTTAGAAATAATCAGTCAGCACTAGTGATTGTATAGTCGCTTGCTGCTTTATAATCAATAATTTCAGGGGGAATATGAAAAAAAGAGCAAATAGGTAATGTGTGAAAGAAGAGTTTTATGTAATATGTATACTTTTTTAATTGTTTTTGGTATGGAGAACATTAGGAAATAACCATAAGACCTCGAATACATACAGTTAATATTAACAGATGATTCATAATAAAGTAGGACGAGTTTATAACCTATGTAAATGTATGCTGCAACCTGGAAAATAACACCTGTCCCAAGCTTTATATACAGTATTACAAGTGTGAGTGGGTTCTCTCTTTCTATAGCAAAGATCAATACACCATGAAAATGCTGTGATGTATAACTTTGCAGCGTGCTCACTTGTAGACTGCCCCCTGATTAGCAGAGCCGACTAATAAATAGTTTAGTATGAATGAGAGAGAATCCTGAGCTACTTGCCCGGCTAAGCTAACCTCCTGCCAATGGCAGCAAGCTCGTGTGCTGCCTGTGTGTCATTAGGAAAGAAACCTGATCAGGGAAGAAGTCCACGCATCTCAGCTGGGAGGAGCTGAGGAGGGAGCTGGGTGCCTGGAGAGTAGCCTTCCAACCATAATCACACAGACCCAGAGCTTTCTGCCTACATGTATCGCGTCCCAGCCTCTAGGATTAGTAGGTGAGGAGGAGAAATTCCTTATAGGAATGTGGGCTATTGGAGCATAAGAGCATTAATTCTGCAACATGAACGCCCTTTTCCTTTTGGATTTCTGGGCTCCGTGTTCTAAACACTGACAGCTGAAGGCAAGTATATAGCAGAACAGCTTGTTGATTCTTGCAACAGTGCGTGTGTGCTGCGTGCCAGTCACTGCTGCAGTGCTTTCATTAGCTTGCAGGAGAGTCTGTGTGGATGGTTGGTATGCTTGTGTGTGTGGTTAGATAACTTGCTGCTCCCCCTTTTCTGGACAAACTATTGTCATTAGCCTTCTGACTCCTCAACTATGTTCAGTTTTGAAACGCTAAGAATATGGTATTGTAATACAGATGTCATCACATTTATCTCTAGCTGGTAAAAAAAAAAAAAAAAGTTTCCATGGCAGTTTTTGAAAGTAGTTTTTAAAGCCTCCATTTTAATTGTTATTCACTATTTGCCAATTGTGGATCTGCTGCCATATGCCTACGTGGTAACTGTGCAAGGAAGAAACATGCCAGTTTTGGTTTCGCCTCTCCACAGACCTTGTGCTTTTATGCATGTAGTATGCAACTTCTTATTTTCATTGCTTATCCCTACTGTACTTGGTCTGTATGTGTAGTGGTTATATAGTTTAATTAAACATCAATTTCCTAACAGACTAAAATTCAAAGGGTCATTTTTAATTTGTTATGAAGCAAAATTTCCTTTTTCAATAATTACTGTGTTGTGAAATTTTTGCTAGCAGAGTAGCCAACATACTGTGCCCAGCTGTCTGCTTGTTGTTTTTCAGTCTCTCCCCCACAGTGCGCACCTCTCTGTATTCATCAGATGCTGCCTAAGCTTTTGACACGTCCCTTAGACCATTTAGCTGTCGGCTCCATGATGCTGCTGCCTTCTTTCCAACAAGTCCTATTATTAATATTTTTGCTCTAAAAGCATATTAAGAAGTTTTGCTATACATGCAGATATTGGACTCTGAAGGTAGATTGCCCGAAAAAAACATATTTAATATCCGTTTCAATTCACCTTTTCTTGAATTGTACATGTTGACATAATTTACTGACCATTTTTTTCCTTTGTAACTGATAGTGTTAGCATGATAGAAATGAGATGAAATTTATTTTTTGACTATATTAAATATAATCAATCAAGAATATTGCGTAAAATGTTCCCAGGAATTCTTGAACGATGAAGCAGTAATGGCCTGGAGGCTCCATAGTATCGGACAAGTATTTGTACGAGAGGGGCTTTTTGTCTTCTCAGTAGCTTCTGGGGGACTTCTCTCACTGTCTGTCATTACTGCACAATATCTTCTTGACTGGGATTTCAGAAACCCCAGTGATTGTGTTATTTCATAATCCAGTCTATACCTAGAGACAGGTACAAAATATGCAGCTTACCTAGAAATCGGAATAATACTGAACATAAGATCATTAAAATGAAGTACATTATATAAATGTTTCCATCTCTCGTTGTCAAGCTACTTTAAGCATATGAGTGGAGGGCAGAAAATGGACTATATTTAATGGCCAGATGTAAAGTTTACTGAGCTGAGATTAAACTGTTGTTCAACATCGTTTACACGCATTCACATTTATTTTTATCTCGTGTACAAATCAAACAGGTAGGATAGTCAAATCATGCAAATCCTTTCTGCTAGTCATGATTGCTAGTCAAATAAGTGAGATGCAGATAGAAAGTTATGACCAGCCTTGATAACTATGATAGAAAGGCTAGTCTTCAGTAGAAATCCTTCTTTTATTTTGCCACCTGTTGTGGTATAATGTAAAAATCTGTATTATAGCCATGACTGATACCAGTCAACAATCAGTGGTGGTCTGCCTATTGTTTAAGGGCAACTTCAAAGAAATATCTGGAGCTTATAGCAGTAGTCTGTGGGGTTAGATATGTTTAGAATCTATGCTGTATTTTCAGTTTTTCCTAATATAGTTAGAAATTCAGTTAAATATATCTAGGCACTTTGTTCAGCAATGCACTCAGAGATTGGTAGCAGTCCAATTGATGCCAGTAAAAGAACAGAGTTCCCTTTAAAGCCTACTTTCAAAAATAGGAATCGATTCGCTTTCTCTCTTGGGTGACATGCTTCATTTTTATGTTACAACGTGCTATTGATCTAGATTGTGCTTGTGAAGAAACACGCGGCTTTCAGTAGGTGGGAATATATAGGTACGTGATGTGCTGGACATTTCTGTATGTGGTGAATCCTTTCATATAAAAGATTTCTGATCTTCTATGTCTCCAGAAATCAGGATGTTTTGCCTACATTTAAACAAACCGGTTCCATAACATTACACTAAGTATTTTTGCTTCCCTTTGCTTTGTAGTATAGAAAGCTTAAATGCACCCCCTTGTATGTTGGTCGTTTTTGTCCGGCTAAGAGTAGTGACTTGTAGAACAAGGAAAGATGAAATGTAAACTGTAGCTGGTTTGTTAACCCTGCACACCAGCAGGTTGTGGGTTTTAGACCACTATATGGGCTGATGTAGAATATAGAAATTAATTGAATTAATTTCCTTCATTTATTTTTGTTTCTCTTAGCTTTCTTTTTCTTTTGTAGGAAATATTGTTTGCAGATTAAAAGCATATTCAAATGCCATCAGTGAGTGAACTGCGTGTGTGTGTTCCCTGACGTGGCATAGCAGTGCTCCTGCCAAGCTATTCATTCTTTCTTGATTCATTACTGTTAAACAAGTTACAATAAATACATGCTAAATGATTCAGTGGGGTTATTGTGCAGGTACATAGAGGGGAACAATAATCAGCAAAGACCGGCCAGGTTCCTGTGCCAGTTTCAAACACCAAAGACAAGTAGTCATTGCTGAGTGGTGTGTTCATTTTGCATGTTATTAAATATGTAGACAAATACAGTCATAGTTTATAACTCACATAAACTCGAAATAAGAAACACAGGTCTTTTATTTGGCTTTACTGAAGATTTCTAAATCATATTCTGCACATTAATTGAAAATCTAATGCCTTAGGATAGATTGTATCTTCACACTGGAGAGGATGCATAAGATGCACTTGTATAGTACTAAAGAGCCACTTAATCAATGATCACCTTCTGTATTAATCTAAGATCATAGTGCTTCTTTGTTGCTTGCCTTGTGTCCTGGTTTTCCCTGTCCCTTTTTTTTTAATCAGTTTAAAATTCACAATCCTTTTGTTTTCTTCTGTTTATTCAGGCTTATGTGCATATAAATTACCTTGTTACTATAATGCTTTTATCTCTCTTATAAAGGGGATAAGTATTATGACCTGTCTAGGCTTCTGGTTTCCCTTCAGAATTATGGGCACCCTGCTCACTAGAATCTTCAGGCTTGTAAGCATGGCTGTTCTTTCTAATAGATGACTTAAGAAGAAATGTGCTGTAGACACTGTGCTGTGATGTGTTTGTGTGCTGTGTGATATTGTGCGACAGGCTTAAGGCAATAGCTGCACCATTCTTGTTCTAAGCAGCCTTAAGATTGAAACACGTACCCCTGACCACACTCTTGAGCCATGAAAGAAGAGGGCCTCCTGAGGCGCAGGTCATGTGCTGGGGTTTCACCCGGCGCCTTCCTCCCAAGGCCTGATGGACGAAAACTTGTCAGAAATGCATCATTTGGAGGATACCATGAGCTCTCTCCTGCACTGCCAGGTTTGTATGCTTTCTCTATATTTCAGTACGCATATGATAATTCACCTACTCTGCATAAACATCACCAATTCATCTGTCTCTCGTCAGACTTTCCACAAACTCCTGAAGGTTAAAAACAACAACTAAAATGCTCCCCTGCAAATGAAAGAAATGTATCCAGAATATTTGTTCATGAATTTGGTTATATTGTATATGCCGGGAGGTGTTATTTACATGCTCTCCTTTTACTGCTTTAAGCAATAATGTTTTACTGCTTATTAAAAGTTGTGGTGCTGACTAGTGTTAAAAATAAGTTAACCCTTATTAGAACCAGCAATTTTACATCTTGATATCTGCATTTTGTAAGTATTTATGCCTGTTTTGGTTTAGGGTTTCAATATTGGTGGAACCCACATGGGTTTAGTGCTTTATTTACATTGATCTGCACCCTATTACAAGCTGATTGTTGAGTTTATTTAAAACTAAAGAACTTGGAAAGGGTCAAGTCAGAGCATCATAAACTTGGAATAATTTAACCTACTTATTGGTTGTTACTGTTTGTTTTTGGTTTTCATCTATCAACTTTTGTACCTACTAAGAGAGAATGCTGTAGGTGTTGTCCATTATGAACTCTGGAAATGAAAAGAAGCATACTGACTATCTTAATTCTTTGGTTTGTTCATACTTAAATGTGATTTTTCACTTTTTATTAATTTTACACTTTGTTTTACTTACTTTCAAGAGCATCTTGTGTAATACATTTACTAGCCTGCGATCCAGTGCTGCCTGCTACTACTGCCGGTTGTTGAACTTTGAAACACCGTAATTTGTGCTTAACCATTCATAGTCAGTGGCAAGCACAGGGGAATTTGGAATAGTGTAACTGTGTAAGATGGAGATCCCCTTTTTAATGGTCTCCAAATGGACAGCAGGATTGTAGAGTGTGTGTGTGTGTGTGTGTGTGGGGGGGGGGGGGGGGTGGAAGTTATGCCACAGTGAACTAGTTTTAAATAATCATTGAGATAATCACAAATGTGTCAGAGTAAACCATTGATAAAATGGTCAGACTATACAGGCCATTCGGTTATCCGTCGCCAAGATTTATAGCTGTTTTTATAAAAATAATAGAAATGTTTTGGAATGGAAATTGGGAAATCAAACATATCCCCACTAGGTATACCAGAAACCGTGAATCCTAAAATGAGTTTATAAATATGTAGCTCATTTCCCAGGGTACATAAATATAGAGGGATCCCTCAGTGATGCACCCTTACATCTAGAGTATAGTTAAACAAGGAGAAGAAAAGAAAGGTGTCTAAAAAGGGCACTCAAAGATATTAGGATAAGTTTAAATAAGGATATTTGCCTTGAAAAAGCTGTACTAGCGAAACGTGCGTTGGCGTTCGCTCTGTGTGTCTGTTTACAATCGCTATGTAGGGAGCTTCTCGCGCTAGCATTGGCTCCTAAATTATATATACTAAGTGGGGAAATATACCTTTGAAATAATAAGCAATCTTTATTACAATTGAAGACACTAAGATTCAAGTAGAGTAGCGCATCAGTTGATAGATCTATCGGATAATATTGAACTCCGCTCTGCTAACCCACTATTATATGTGGATCAGGCTGAATAACACTATACATTTTGATATCTACCATTGATTTAGTCTGATTAGATCTCTAATTATCATATAACATCTTCATAATGTCTCTTTGAAAGTTTACAACCCTTTATTGTATGGATTTTAGACAGGAAACAATGTTTTAGCTGTTTTGAATTTCACAACAGATTCATAGGATCATCATAGATGAATTATATAATCAGAGATCATTTGGAAAACTATGTTTGTTATAAAATCAGTATGGTCAAATATTTTCTCCAGTATACAAAGAATCTGGGCTATTAGTCCTATATCTTATCCCATTCTCTTTATTTAGAACTGGTGATATATGTCCTTTCCTATCAGATCATTGTCCCTACATATGTGTGATGAGCTAACCAGGTCTCATTGTCAGAATTATCATAAAAACGCAAGCACAGAGTTTTTTTTGCAGTTGACCTGTAATTTGAATTCACTTTGTATGCCTTGTTTTAATATTTCGCTAGCTTTCTTTGTTAGCAGGATGATTCATTTTTAATCAACCCAATAAAATAGATGTTTTTTTTTAAATTCAGGAACATTTATACCGATCGTTATATCTCCAAGTAGCCCTTTTAGACATCTTTCTTTTCTTCTTCTTGTTTGGAATGGAAAACCTCTTTGACATTACTTTCATTCTTTTTCATCTTATTCCCAGATAGTTATCTCCAGTTTTAATGACATGTACCTCGTTGGTGCCATGGGTCGTTTCCTACCAGGGTACTGTCTGAGTGGACTTTGTATGTTCCTCCTGTGGGTTGCAATGGGTTTAAATTCGTAGTCTAAAAGCATACTTGTAGGCTAATTGGTTTCTGATAAAAATGGACTTTAATGTGTGTGTGTTTGGTAGAGAATTTAGACTGTTTCATAAGATCAGGGACTGATGTGAATGAACCAATATTTTCTCTAAACTGATGCTCGATATGATGGCGATAATAATAATGTTCATAGAAATGCAGTAAAGATCTTTTACCAAATTGCTTCTGTAATATTTACTCCTTTCTTTCTAAATATGGCAATAAAAATATTGTCCATTTTCTTCTAGGAAAAATGTTGGCGAAAGACAAAAAAAAATCTTTCAATCGGGATTAGCAATAAATAAAATCAAGAATGATATTTTTCGCTTATGTAAAAAAAGTCTTTCCCATGAGATTTTAAAACAATTGGTTAATCACATTTAAGAGTAGATGCAATTCCCTGTGTTCTTTAGAACAACGTGGGACGTGCACATACGTTAATACGGTAATTTTAACACTGTCTTCTGCTCGCGGCTCAGGTAGCTGTGAGCAGAAATCGGCATTGAAATTACCGTACGAACGATAGTAGTACATCAATTACAGTAGTAACGTGGGGAATTGAATCTCCCCCTTAGTGTGCTCTGATGTGAGTTTTAATGTTTCTTTAATATTGCTATGTACATTTATAGATTTATGATATCATTTTTTTAAACAAGGCAATATAAGCCCTAAGGGGTACTTGTCATTGGGGGAGTGGCTAGTTTCGTAACCAGTCGCTAATAGGACAGAATATAAACAAATAAATAAAATCGCAGACGTTCCCTGTTGATTTGGGAGAGCATATAGCCAGTAGAGCAGCCACCATGCTAGTTAGATCTCTGCACAATCATCCCCTGGTTTATGTCATCACCGTAGACCCGTGAGGAGCTGTGGCGCGGTCCACTCAGTAATTTGCATAAGTTTCATGTTTTTTTTCCTGGGCACTGTGTTCTTAGTAGTGTCTGTTTAATCCAGAAACTGCTGCCGTCCATTGGTGACAGGTCCTCTTTATGAACAGTGTATAAGGAAGCATTTCATTGAATAATGGGGAAGGCAGTGCTAGTAAATGAAAGATGGTTCATTGTCTTGTCTTAACATCACAACTTTTATTTTGTTGTATGAATTATATAGGGGGGGAAAAGCCTATATTTAATGTATGCACTGGCCTTTTCTATAGTTTATTTACGATCACGTTCTATTGAGGGTTGCCATATAAAAACGCATCTGCCATCTTTTCTGTTAGAGGAATAAATGGAATGAGTCGAATTCAAACAAGTGGCACAAAACAGTGCTGTCACATAAAATGTATTGTTTTGTTGTTTACGTTTAAACATAGCAGCATGGTTTTAGTGGAGATGGCCTCCCTCTTTAGCATAATTATTTTTTATTTTTTTTAAATTCTTTATTTTGGTTGGTCATATAAGCAAATACAGGGAATAAGACTGTTATTATTGAACAGACGTATAAAAACAGTCAGGACAATTGAATCAACATGTTGTACATAGAAGCTTATAATGAGACAACCATTTTTACAATTTTATATGCGGTATCAAATTGTATATAACTGTAGTGAAAGTGTGAAATGTGGGAGGGGGGGGGGGGAGACCACAAAGCAGGTATATGAAAGAGCTCAGGAGATGGAGAGTGTGTAGATGACTCAAGAAGATAAGGGGGCAAAGCATATAAGGGAGCCGGACTTGCCCCACATGGGTCCTTCTCACGGGGCTAATTGTTAGGGGGATGCGAGCTTTCCACAAACTGCCAAGGAGCCCAAACCTGGTTAAAAACATGGCCTCTATCATGGAGGTAATAGGTAATCTGTTCCATGGCTGCGACATGCCAGATTTGTTTTTTAAGGGCTGTTAGAGAGGGAGGGGACGTTTTTTTCCAGTTTAGCGCGATAAGGGATTTAGCCGCTGTCAGTATGTGTAAAGCTAGTTTTTTGGAAAATTTGTCAAGCTCTGGAGGAGGATAACATAGTAGAAACACCCAGGGGTCCTTTGCAACGGGAGCCTCAAATAGAGAGTTTAGAATGCCACAAACCACATCCCAGAAGGAGGAGATAATTGGGCAGATCCACCATATATGGAGCATAGTTCCCCTGTGGCCACAACCCCTCCAACAATAAGGTGAAGAAGAGGGAAACATGCTGTGGAGTCGAGTAGGAGTATAATACCAACGGTAATAGATTTTATAAGAGGTTTCTTTAAGTTTGGTGGATATGGAGCTTTTGGCTATCCCCAGTCTCATGTCATCCCATGCTTCGTCGTCCGGAGGGGGGCCTAGATCCTTTTCCCAATCTGCCTCATGTGCCCTCGGAGTAGGAAGGACAGCAGCAATAAATATACCATAAAGTTGGGATATCAAGCCTCTGTCCCTAGGGTGATTTTTACAAAGATCTTCAAAGGGGGTTAGATCTCGCAAAACATAAGTAGGTGGCAGGGACCGCAAAAAATTACTAATTTGGAAAAACTCAAACGGACTAAGTATGCGGGATGGGGAGTGACGCTGGAGTTCCGCCAGTGGGAGCCAGTGGTTTGCTTTGGAGAAGTCTATCGGGAATTTAAGGCCAGCTTTATTCCAAAGACGAGTTCTCGCGGCGGAGAGTCCAGCAGGGAATACAGGATTGTGCCAAATGGGGGTTAAGGGGGATAGTTGGGTGGTAAGCTTCAGTTTAAAGGAGTAAAAATCCCATAGCTTGATGTCAAACTTGATAGTAGGGAGCATTTTAGATGCAGGAGGACGATGTGCAGGGGAGAGACCCCATAAGGGTGTAAGATAGGGCAAGGTAGTATAAGCCGATTCTATATCGAGCCAGGAAGTGGAGCCTGGGGGGGGGGCATATGAGGTAACAATTTGCGAAAAGTGGGAGGCCAGGTAATATAGTTTAATATCGGGAAGACCTCTGCCGCCAGAAGAGATTTGCCTTTTGAGAATGCTGGCTGAGATCCGTGGGGGTCTATGATTCCAAACGAAACGGATGAGGGATTTTTGTATGTTAGAAAGGAAGGAGGCAGGAACTGCGACCGGGAGTGTTTGAAAGAGGTATAACCATTTTGGTATAATAGACATTTTGACTGCTATGATCCTGCCCATCCAGGGGATAATGAGGCGTTTCCAGGAGGTCAGGTCAGAGAGCATCTTAGCGAAAAGGGGAGGGAAGTTTTCAGGAAAGAGGAGGTCATAGCGTGAGGTGAGGAAAACTCCCAAATATTTGATCTTTCTTTTTTGCCATTTAAAATTGAAGGTTGTCTGGAGGAGATCCGTTTCCCGAGGGGAGACATGCAGCAGCATGGCTTCTGATTTTGCATAGTTTATTTTATAACCAGAGGTGGTCCCATAGGCTTGAAGAATTTCATAGAGATTGGGGAGGGAGATCGCTGGTTGGGATAGAGAGAGGAGGACGTCATCCGCAAAAAGAGAAATTTTGGAGTTGATGTTACCCACCTGCACCCCCTGAATGTTGGGATT
The DNA here is from genome assembly GCF_038048845.1 of Mixophyes fleayi. Taxonomy (NCBI): domain Eukaryota; kingdom Metazoa; phylum Chordata; class Amphibia; order Anura; family Limnodynastidae; genus Mixophyes; species Mixophyes fleayi. The sequence continues at coordinate 240,844,202 of NC_134405.1, read as the reverse complement.
GGATCTAATCTGGGAAGCCAGGGGTTCGATCACCAGAGCGAATATAAGGGGTGATAGGGGGCAACCTTGCCTTGTGCCGTTTTGGATCAAGATCGGGTCTGAGGGTATACCATTAATCAAGACTTTGGCAAGAGGAGTCGTATATAATGCCAGGACGCCAGTGAGGAAGCTGCCAGCAAATCCAAAGGCCACAAGGGTGGCCCTCATAAAGTCCCAGGAGATCCTATCAAATGCTTTTTCAGCATCGAGAGAGAGCATAATAGTTGGGGAGGTCCTTGAGTTGACAACGTGGATAATGTCAATGGCTCTTCTGGTATTATCTCTCGCCTGGCGTCCCGGGATAAACCCCACTTGGTCATAATGGATTAGGGAAGGGAGGATTTGGTTTAAACGATTCGCCAGAATTTTGGCATATATTTTTAAGTCAAGGTTAAGAAGGGAGATTGGTCTGTAACTTGCACAGTGGAGCGGGTCCTTCCCTTCTTTGGGGATTACCACAATTCTAGCTTCGAGCATTTCAGGGGGGAAGGAGTCTCCTTGAAGAACATTGTTGTAAAGGGAGCGCAGGTGGGGAGCAAGCAAGCCCGAAAACTTCTTATAATAAGCGGCCGTGAAGCCATCGGGGCCCGGGGCTTTGCCTTTTTTTTGCCCTTTAATGGTTTGCTGGATTTCCTCTATCGAGATCTCCTCATTGAGATGTTCAAGAGCTTGGTGGGGTAATTTCGGAAGTTTGGAGTTGGCTAGAAATTCTAAAATCAGAGTGGCATTGGATTGTTGTGTTGGGGAGGTGGGGGAGGGTGGGAGGTTATACAATTCTGTGTAATATTGTTGGAAGGATGTTCTGATGGCCGCAGGATCGTAGAGAAGCTGCTTGTGGGAGTTATGGATCGAGACAATATTATTATTCGTCCTAGCGGAGCGGAGACGTGGTGCCAGAATTTTATCTGCTTTGTCTCCTTTCTCATAGAAAGTTTGGCGAAGCCATTTGAGTCGCTTGGCAACTTGTTTGGAGAGAAGGAGATCCAGTTGAGCTTTTGTTTTACGTAAGGCCACTAATGTGGCAGGGTCAAAGGTCATCTTATGTTGGATTTCTAAATCATGCAGTTGGAGTGAGAGTTTATTGATATTGGAGAGAGTTTCTTTTTTATTCCTGCAGGCCGTGCTAAGCAGATGTCCCCTCATGACCGCTTTATGCGCCAGCCAGAGAGTAGACTTAGAGATCTCCTGTGAGTCATTTAATTCGAAGTAGGTCTCTAGGTGTGATCTGAGCTGGGATACTATGTCTACACTGTGGAGGAGAGATTCGTTAAGGCGCCATGTCATGGGGCGTGGACGAGGTGTGAGGCCAGAAAGATCAATGGAGATGGGGGAGTGGTCAGACCAAATCAAGGGATGGATCCGGGCCTCCTGGTGGTTTAAGGCAAGGTCATGGCTGAGCAGGATCATATCTATGCGGGAATAAGATTGGTGAGGTGAGGAGTAAAATGTGTAGTCTCGAGCTGTTGGGTCTTTTACTCTCCAGGAATCATAAAGAAGCTGGGACTTCATGAGACTGAGGAGAGATTTAGAGGAGGAGAGTGGGTCTGAAATGGGTAGGGCTGCAGCCACAGGGGAACAACGGTCGAGAGAGCTATTTAGGACGGTGTTGAAGTCTCCCGCTACTATAAGGTCCCCCTGACGGAGTCGTGTCAGCAAAGTATCCAGTTTTGAGAAAAAAACGATGTTGGTTTTGGTTGGGGGCATAGATGTTAACCAGGGTACAGAGTTTATTGTTAAGTTTACCTACTAAGATGAGGAACCGACCCTCTTTATCAGCGAGTGAGTCAACGAGTTCAAATGTAAGGTGGCGCGAAAACATAATGGCCACTCCGCGTTTCTTGGCTGAGTGGTCGCATGCATGATGAGTGTTGGGGTAAATTTTTGAGCGTAACTCGGGGTGGCAGTTGTGTAGAAAGTGCGCTTCTTGTAAGAAAATTAGATCGCCTGTATGAAGTTTGAGAGTAGCAAAGAGTTTACCGCGCTTCTGGGGGGTGTTAAGGCCCTTTACATTAAAGGAGAGAACTCTAAGACCCATGTGAGGTAAGAAGGAAAAAGATAGAGATAGAGCCCAATGTGTAGGGGGCCGTGAAAAGTCTCAAGAAAGTGACAGGAGGGCACTTGGGGGGTTGTGCAGTACACGGGGGGGGGTAGACGAGAAAGTCATATCTGAATGTTTCATGTGGTCGGTTTGAAAAAGGGAAAGGTTGGTGGTGGGGAAAGGGTAGGAAGTAAGTCACACGGCAGAGTAGGTCTCTCCTTTTGGCTAGGGTGATTGGGGAAAGATCCTGGAAAATTTGAAGGGTAACATTGTCGAAGGTGATATATTGAAGGCGGCGGACTTCTCTCATGATTTCTTCCTTCGCTGTGAAGTAGTGCATTCTAAGTATGACGTCCCTGGGTTGGGACGGGTCCTGGGAGCGGGGTCTCAGCGCCCTATGGGCTCTGTCCAGGAGAAGGTGTTCCTCAGGAGTAGAAGGGGAGAGCTGAGAGAAGAGTTTCTTGAGGTAAAGGTCCAAGTGAGCTGGCTCGATCTGTTTCCGGTATCCCGCGGATTCTCAGATTGTTGCGTCACGTTCGATTGTCTTGGTCTTCTTGTCCTTCTTGCAGCTGGGTAATGTCTTGGCGAATTTGGTGAAGGTCTGTTCCGTATGATTGTTGATAAGTTACCACTTCTTCCACTCTGTGTTCCAGATGATCGGTTCTACCCCCTATTTTAGCAATATCTGCTTTAAGTGAGTGGAGGGCTTGGACCGATGTTTTGACCTCCTTCAGTTCTTTGAGGAGAGATAGAAAGTCTCGGCGAGTCAAAGGAGAACAGTCCTCACTTTCAGGATCTGAGTCAGAGTGATCACTAGATCTGGCCGGAGTTTTCTGTTTGGAGAGATAAGGAAGGAGATCTCCTCCTGGAGGTTTCTTTCCTCCCCTGGGCATCGTAGTAGAATGGGGAGAAAACCCGTTGAGGAAGTAGTGAGGGAGGAGGGTCGGTTGCTTCGCTATAAGTGGTTCAGGGCCGAGTGGGATAGAGAGACATGATTAGCATCTAAACATCTGTCGATCGTCTGGTGGGAAGTGTGGGAGCCCCCACATTATAAGGAATTTGTCGGTCAATGCCCTTCTTAATAAATGGATTCACCGCCCAATACTGGTAGCAGATAATGTCTATTGATAAGTTGAACTATGCTTAGAGCAGATGCTACCAGGCGGGGGGGTTAGCTGTAGGTTGGTGCTTACGGGTTTTTTTTTGTTGGTTTTTTATGGGGGGTATTGTATAAGCACTGAAGAGACCTATGGATATATAGGTATTATTTCTTAGAAAGTTATAGAGCGCAGTGTCCGGTATTAGCCTCTGGGTGGCAGCACTGGTGTTGAAGTGCAGATAGGAACAAGCAATTTCTATTGTATAGATCTGGTTGACCCAAGTGGGTAAATAACAATGAAGATTTATATTCCTCCGAACTCCTATTCCCAGCAGGGGATCTTAGAAATTTGTGGGGCAGCCAGCCTCAAAGAGGAAAGAGGATTACTTGTATAATTACAGGAGGGGAGATTTTCACCTCTATGAAGTGGGTCTAAGCTGGTGAGTGTATCCACTTGCACACTATGGAAATGTGCTAATCTGTCTGTGAACCAGGGAGAAGGAGGGTATTGTGACTCACCGCTTGCAAGAAGACAGGAGCAGGCCAATTCAGCGCCAGCAGCTCCCAGGATGGACATGGGCTCCCAAGCCACACAGCACAGCCAGCAGACTCTAGGGGGAGAGAGGCCAAATGAAAGGGAGCTGCCCTACAATCCGGAGGTCCTGTGGGGAGAAGCGCCCTCGCGGCAAGATGGCGGCCGCGGGGTCAAAATCGAGGCCGCGGCTTTCCGGCGCGGGCTAGGCCTCACCACTGTCGGGAGGACCAGGAGCACGGCGGATATCCCGGGGGCGGTCTGGAGTACAGCAGCGACCTCCGGTAAGTCGCGGAAGCTATATAGGCAGGGCCCTGACTGGTGGGGAGCAGTGTGGAGTCCCTATTGACAGTGGGCTTCCACGGAGCTCAAAGACAGCGCGACCGTCCGTTATGGCTGACAGGCTACGCCCGCCTTTAGCATAATTTTTAAACTGATACAAATATACATTTTTAACCACTAAAATATTACATATAAATAGTAATGAGAGGAGACCTAGGGGTATATTTACTAAACTGCGGGTTTGAAAAAGAGGAGATGTTGCCTACAGCAACCAATCAGATTCTAGCTGTCATTTTGTATAGTGTACTAAATAAATGACAGCTAGAATCTGATTGGTTGCTATAGGCAACATCTCCACTTTTTCAAACCCGCAGTTTAGTAAATCTAGCCCCTAGTGTCAGATCTGTTTATATGTGGTAAAAACACAAATGACAATAGTACAAACCCTAACACTGCAACATCTTCAGGTCATGCATGACCTCTTAATGTTCGTGGATTTACTGTTTGGAGAGTGTAGCTATAATAAAGGAGAATATACCACAATATGCAGACATGTATCTAAAACATTTTATTGTAACATATAATCCTCATGTCAAATATTTATAGACATTTGGATAGCAATATCTGTACACTGTCCCAGACCAGCTTCCCTGAAGGGTTTGGTGGTTCTTATTTCTGTTTAACTTATTTTTATACCTTTTCACATATTTGATTTTAACATTTTTGCCGATTGTTGAAACCTAGTTATAAAGCCTATGTTTTAATATACCATTTAACAAAACTTGTATTTATGTAAAATGTTATTATTGGACTGGAGTGCCTCAAGAACAAACTCCTTTTTGGTGATTAATTTAACAATATGACTCTTGAGGAGACAGATTCTGTTAGATTGTTGTAGTGAAAATAGGAATCAGCAGCAGCCTTCTGGAAGTGGGTCTAAAGTAATACGTTCTGTGGGCTGGACAGATAATTGGGTAACTTGTCTAAAAAGTGTTTCTGATTGTTTCAAAAGCAAATTGAACACTTTACCTGGATTCCAAAGCTATCCAACCAAAGTCTGACGACAGTATGTTGCAATGGTTGGGTACTGTGCTAACATTGCAAAACAGAATGGCAAGTTGTGTCGTAGAGTGTATCTAATTTGCCAATGTGTGTTTGAGGTGCAGTATTGCAAGTTATATTCTGATATAATTTTCCTCAGCATCTGTTGTGCAACAGACTTTATGGCCACGAGCTGTGGTTGAAGTGGGTAGGTATGCGGTGGTATGCCAAACCTCCTCATCAGCAGCTATTTATATAGCGCTACTAATTTCGCAGCGCTGTACAGGGAACTCACTCACATCACATACCTTTACTTATCCAACTGCCTTTATTGTAAAACTATCAAATTCCAATCTCGTACATTTTTCATACCACCGCTTCTAAATTTCCATGCGGTCACTTCTAAATTTCCACTTCAGCCACTGGCCATGAGAGGAAGGTAAAATTTCAAAGTTGGCCCACTTTACAATACGTTTTTTCATTGTAGAGTGCCTATATGCAAATTAAATGCTAGGTGTGAATCGAGCCTTTTTTTGGGTACTTTATATTTGGATACTGGTGTCAGATCAGAGTTAGAGTTTGCTCTAATCTGTGGCTCTGGCAATGAACACTCTGCAAGTTTAGCATTTATCCCAAATACCATTCTGTTTGTTCAGTGTTCAAAAACAGTTTGTTTTGAGTTTTCCATTGTTCAGCTTGATAGAAATCAACTTGCAGTATATTTTTAGGGGCATACATGCCTAACTTGTAGGCATAAGTGTATCTGTGCGCAAGGTCTTATCATCAGCATACAAGTAACATTTAAGTGTTTAGAGTTGGAACCAGAGAGATACACAAACTGGAATCTACCTGATAGGAGTGAGCCAAATTAGTGCATGAGCTCCTATACCTAAATGCTTAAGGTTGCTTAGCTGTAGGATGTGAATGCTTGAAGGAATTGAGATGGTCCTTGGTGATTAGGAAATTAGTTGATTTTAAATTGTGATTTCAGTTGGGTACAGAATTTGCCATTTGTTCCATGCCAATTGAGATTGATGTCCCCGAGGACTAGACATTCACACTTAATGAAGAGGATGCTGTAGATGCCAGCAATTATGACTATTGGGTAAAAGGCAAACTTTTCCAATTAGGTGTGTATAAATTTAGTTTGTTTTCAAAAGAGATTGTTTTTGTTTTCTTTTAAAGTACAAAGCAGAGAAATTCTGAACATAAACTATAATTTCACAACCTCTGTTTGACCTGTTTTTCATGTATGTGAAATCCCCAGGAATGGCCATGGATGATGCTTAAGCAATTTTGGTACATAACCAAGTTTCTTTTAGAATTGTGACTTTATGTGATTCATATGTCAAAATATTGACTCAAAGTAACAATCAACGAAGGAGCTAGCAATGAAACAGTTATTACCCACCTCTGAATATCTGTTAAATTATTTGGTAAATGTAGTTTTTAATTTAAAGATTTGCATTTGGTTTCTATTTTAGAAGACATTGCTTTCACTGTCTCACCAGAGCCTTAGAAAACATTGTTTTGTGTGTATTCCTGGCTATTTGGGCCATGTTGTGTGTGTTTTGTATCCTCCTGATAGAGAAATCTGATGTAAGCCTTATGTCAGCACATTGCTGCTAATTCCTTCAGCTAAGCACTTTCTTATTGTAATCAGGATCAAGGCCATCTTGATAGCTATTCTTCTGAAATGCAGCATCACTAAGGACCTTACTGACCTACTCTTTGTGCTGTCTGTAATTTTGTCTCATTGACCAACAAGGTTACAAAAATGTATTTATTTTTTAAGCACTCTTGTATACAAGTATAACAAAGAAAGCAATGCACACCAGGGGGTATATTTGCTAAACTGTGGGTTTGAAAAAGTGGAGATGTTGGCTATAGCAACCAATCAGATTATAGCTGTCATTTTGTAGAATGCTCTAAAAAAATGAAAGCTAGAATCTGATTGGTTGCTATAGGCAACATCTCCACTTTTTCAAACACGCAGTTTAGTAAATATAACCACAGGTGTGAATGTTTTATGAATACTCGGGTATAGTATTGAAGCTACATGAAAATAATGTATCCCTTCATGGTTGGTTTTGTAGTATGTGTTCAGTGCTACTGGCCAGTTAGTGCGGTATTAGACACTTGCACTCCACAGCTCTTATGTGACTCATTTTCTAGCCCTTGTGTGAACGTTTTATACAGGATAAGTCTTGGAACTAGTCTTGGGCTGGTTAGGTATTATAATTAATACTTTCAATTTATACAAAGGTTGGATAGCATTAATGTAAACAAAGTGGCATGGATGTTATGGCTTAATATAGTGGGGAGGAGTAGTTAAAGCCTAAAATACTGTTGGCCGCTTGTCTGTAAAGTGAAAAGCTCAGCATTGTGTTGACTTTTTATAGGATGTAGACAAACTTGAAAATGTACATTCAATTCTCTAAGTTATCGGGGAGCTCTCTGTATGACAGTCTAAAACATTAAATCCAAGTTTAAATAAACCTTAATAATTTACAATAAACAGTACTAATACTTATTGGTATTTTACAAAATAAACATAAATTATCTATGATTTTGTTTTACACTTTAAATTTATATGCTGCAATTTCGACCATTTTAATTCCGCCGTAGATATAATTGTAATCCACCCTACAAATCTACTTTTGCATGTCGGTTCCTAAGAATTGTGGAGCACAGTAAAATTTTTGAAATATGTTTCTAAATGAAGGCGTGTCTCAATAAAACAGCCTTGTCTGGATGCCCTTTGTAAATGTCAGGGAGTGAAAAAGATTTTCGTATTCCTTCGGACTGTTTAACTCTGCACAGATGGGCATTGTCTCCACTCCACAATAATGTGAGCTCCCTGACTACCAGCATTCCTGAGATACTCTGATGAGACTGGTCCTGTGGACAAGCAATGTGTACAATTGTTTTTCTTTCTTTTCTTTTCTTATTTTTTGCACACACTATACAACATGATTGAGGAAAAAAGAATTGCACTGTTTATTAACCATCTTGTTGTAGTTAAATGTGGCACTATTAGGTCTGAAACAATATGTTGGTTGGGGATGCCACTATCATCTTGCAAAGTTTGAAATAGTTTTGTAGTCGTTGGGTGGAGGATTACATTGTAGGTTTTAATATATTATGGTGTTCAACAGTGTCAATTGTATTTATGCAGTGTTTACCCACTAAGTGTTTTCAGAAAGTGTTCTGAGATATGCAGGTTGTTCAGGTGTTTGTCAGGTGCCTTTGGGTATCGTAGCTTTTGGAAAATACAGGGACATAAAATCAGAAAGCTTTACCTCCGATGCAGTGAGTTTATGTCTGTGTATTAGGGCAAGTAGGGACAAATGCGTTGGAAAATTGAGAAAGCAATCTAGGTCTTTGTATATGAACATAAGTGACTAATAGTCCTCCATATATCTTAACATTACAATATTTATCATTCTGTATAAAATAGTTCTGGTTATTTTTTGCAAGGTATTGTGAAACTAATATTATGTAAGTGTGATGTGACATGGCACTCAGACAGGGATTATTGGAGGAAGTCTTTATGAATATCTAGTTTTCTGTAAGTTAACATGTAGTATTAGAACATAGGCTACAGACAGGCTACACATATGGAATTCAATACATGAAGTGCTTTTATGTGTAGGCTTTATACAAAGCTGGACCTTTCTACAAATGATTTAAGCCCCTTTTTGTTTCAGACCAATGATACACTTGTAATCTTTGTGCTTTTTATATGCATGTGCCGCTGCTTAATACTACATATTGATATTTTGCAATGTAATTTACCAGTTGCATAGCTGGCTTACTTGTATGGTAACCATGAAAGCAATGGGCATAACAATGCCTTGTGGGGACTGTATATTTGCTCATTGCATTACCCTGCACAACAAAGTTGGTCTGCTTATTGTAATTAAGGACCATATTAAATATTAGCCATAAACTCTGATGGTCCAATACTTCCAGTAGCCAATTTGAGTTGTGAATTGTGGCTAATCCCAGCGGTATTGCACATAACAATCCAAACTCTCCCAGATAAACTTACCATCATAATAGTGTCCCGGTTTCAGTCATTTAGCACTGAATAGGACAAGTAAAACCATTCTGTCATGTGTGTATGTTCATCCCAGGTAGACTACTACTTGCCTGTTTCATAATTCAGTTTTGAGATATTTAATAATAATAACTTCGCAGTAATATACAATCTTTGCCAAAGTAATAATTTCTAATGCAAATGCTGTTTGTTTTTTTTTACACTTATACGTCCTACAATGGCAATCATTGTTTATTGTTGTGCAGTTCATGTTATGCAATTATGTGCAACATGTGGCTTTCCTCAGGAGAGGTCATTTTCTTCATAATATATGTTTGTACCCCTCTGCTGCTGCCTGCTAGAGCTGACAGTTGGGTTTCACCATAGCTGATAATCTCCAGAGTATCTCCTTGCAAGTAAAAGGAAAACAAGTGCTCTGTGTATGAATCGGTAGATCTTGTCACATAATTAACTCTAATTAAAGGCAGTATCTTTCAATTGTTGATCTCCATGTAAAATGAATCAATATCTTTAATACTTCAGTAGCAAGTATGACAAGAAAGTATTACTACTAATGTTGATTATTATTATTATTATTATTACTATTACTATTATTACTATTACTATTTTTTTTTAACAACATTTAGTAAATGTCCATAAATAAAACAAGGAAATATGCTTGGTCTGTCGGTCATCTGTTGACCAAAAGTGCATAAAGACAAACTGTATCATTTTTAATTATACATTCCTTTAAACACATGCTTTTGGGGCATGTTAAAATTTGCCAGAAATACCTCTTTAAAGAATCATCTGAGCTACTTTATGTAAAATAACTTATTTGAGATTTCACAGGTTTGCAAATTAAAAAAAAAAACAGAAATTAAGACATTTGGCTGTGATTAAAGACAGCTATTGTAAAAATACTAAAATACCACTAATCTGTGATTAGGGGTCCTTTAGCATTTGTACAATTCTGGATAAAAAGGTTATAAGGTTATCCCATACCTACCAACTTGTGAGATCTCCCTTCTAGCAGGGGAGATCTCACTGGCGATTTCTGGGGGCGTGGCCAAGCGGAACACATCATTTGGCCTTGACCCTAAGCTGACACAACCATTTTAGCCTATTACAGAATCCCCGCCCCCTTCCACTTAACTAACGGAACTGGGCAGGATCTGGGAGGTTGCTTTGCGCTCCCGGGAGTTCGGGAGGATTCCCAGAAATTCGGGAGTCTCCCGGACATTCGGGGAGAGTAGACAACTATGGATTATCCTTGTTGAGTGCTATTCAAACCTTCCACTGCAGCTCTGTTAAAGTGGAAAAAGTGCAGTACCTACCCACTCAATTCCTCCCACATTTTAGGTCTAAGCCCTAATTGGTTTTGACACAAGTCAAAAAGCTCAAAAATACTGTGATAATTTGAGCTGCTGTTACCTTACTGGTCATTCCCCCATTGAGTGACTCAATCAATCCACACATGGTCAGCTTAGCAGGCTGGTTTGCAGAAATGTAATCGTAGCCACTTTAAAACCGGCCACGCGCATTGTGATTGGCCCAATATCACCACATGTTTGGCCTCAAAATAACTGCAATGCCTGATAATACCCCAATTTAAATTAATATGATCACTATTGAGCATGATGGTAAATGTGGTTTGCAGATCTCTTTAAAAAAAATAAAAAATAAGTATCTATACCTTACTCTCTCTAACCATTCTGTGTTAAAGTTTATTTCATATATACGAGCACAGACTTACATACATTGATGTTAACATGTAGATTTGCTTAGAGAACACTACAGGAGCTTGATGGATGCCCACATTGCAATATTACAATTACGTATTTTCTTCTTCCTTACAAAGTTTTCTATAGTTGGTCTTTTTATATATGAAAGTGAAACATCTTTGAAAAGTTGGAATAGTTCAGCATCTCTGTTTCCATTCTAGGGTTTGACAGAGGAAAGGATGAAGTCTTGCAAAGCAGAGAAGATTCTTCTCACTCAATGTCCAAGAGCAAGGTAAGCACTCTCATGCCCACTTCTGCTAGCTAACTTCAGTAGCCATATAAGGTAGGTTAGCTATCTTCAGTAGCCATATAGGGTAGGTTAGCTACCTTCAGTAGCCATATAGGGTAGGTTAGCTATCTTCAGTAGCCATATAGGGTAGGTTAGCTACCTTCAGTAGCCATATAGGATAGGTTAGCTACCTTCAGTAGCCATATAGGGTAGGTTAGCTATCTTCAGTAGCCATATAAGGTAGGTTAGCTATCTTCAGTAGCCATATATGGTAGGTTAGCTACCTTCAGTAGCCATATAGGGTAGGTTAGCTATCTTCAGTAGCCATATAGGGTAGGTTAGCTACCTTCAGTAGCCATATAGGGTAGGTTAGCTACCTTCAGTAGCCATATAGGGTAGGTTAGCTACCTTCAGTAGCCATATAGGGTAGGTTAGCTACCTTCAGTAGCCATATAGGGTAGGTTAGGCAGTTTGGGTTTTAAAGTTTCTTAGAACAGCATGAAAAAACAAAATCCAATCTCCAGTGATCAAGCTACAAATGTGTTTTGTAGAACTTGGATGGTCGGGGTCTTATGGTAAGTTGAATGCATATTGCGTTCTTGGCATATAACAAGCTTTTTTTACAGCCAAACATGTGCAATAACCATTAATTTTGGAATTGGTGCTTTGTGCGCTTTCCCAGAAGTAAAAAAGTGTATTATACGCAAAGAATGCAATTTGCATTCAACTTGACATAAGCTCCACATATAGTAAGTGTCATGTGAGGGGTAGAGCGCTCTAGGCAACTGTGAATAAAGTTTATGCAGAAAAGGTCTGTATTTTTGGATGGGTTAATTGAATGATATAATTTTAATGCTTGTGGATATACTTTAAACTAGAGACCAACATGCTTTACTCTTTGTACTAAATTGTTTAATTTTAGTTAAAAACAAATGATGATGAACCTTTTATCTTTCTTCCCCCATGTTTGTTTTCTTGTGCACCCTGTTTGTTCATTTTATTATTTGTAGTCGGAGTCTAAATTATATAATGGCTCTGAAAAGGACATTGCTTCCGCCTCAAGCAAACTTACAAAAAAGGAGTCTCTTAAGGTAAATTATTTCTTACCTATATTAAAAATAGTGGTTTGCAACCTGGCTGATTTCTCACTGAAATCTATGTATCTTGCTGGCAATAAAGCAAAATCCTAGGGAGGACTTGCTTGTATAGTTGGAAGCACATTACAACTTTGCTGTATATCGGCTGTGTTCTAGATCAGTATAAATTTGAATATTCCGTACTTTAACTGACACACAGTGTCATAACATTTACTATACTAATATAAAGATTCTAGGAAAGGAAAGCTTTCTAAACTCTGAATAGCTACTATTTACTTTTGGCTTTTTCTTATATTTCATATGTAATAAATCTTATCTGCTGATCCTAGATCAATGTTTTATGACCCATGAATAATTGATTTATAGGAGCTCTTCCTTAATCACGAAGACAAAGCCAGAAACTTATTATTAATTTCTTTTTTCAAAGGACGTCTTAACGTAAATATTAGTTATGAAGGTAACTCTGTTTTTCTCACTCTGACTTCCCATTGCAGCATTTGTAAAGATATCCTATAGCCTAAATTCATTCTAAATTGCTGTTTATATGTTTGCTGCTGAGTGTAAATGCACCAGTCTGTATGGACAATAGAGTCCTGAAAGCCACTCAGTCAGATATGAGCTAATCCTCTGTACACCAAATCTTCCTTCTTGTCATTATGTGTATGACTATTATCTGAGCACAGTTTTGTAATCAGCCTTAATAGCCTGCTTGTATGGAATCTCCCCAGTTTTGGAAGTGTATATCCACAAATCAACCTGTAGCCATTTAGATCATCCCAGGCTGCACAGATTATTTCAGGAGAAATGTGCTGATTTTATTTGAAACCATGACCTGTCCTGTCATATTGTGTTAGGGAAAGGCTACGTGTGACAGGCAGTGTCGTGGTGTTGGCAGGGCAATGGAGGTCAGAAAGAAGCTGCCAAGTGATAGTTTAGTAATGGAAGTACCTGGGTCCTCTTAATAGTACAGTGTAGTAAGGTTGGGCTCCTGTCAAACTGATGTGAAACACACACTATTATGGAAAAAAGTCATACTATCTTGTTTTCTTTTTGTTTGCCTTATGCAAATATATAAAATATATATATATATATATATATACAAGCTAATGCAGAGGATTGTATGGAAAAACTGCATAGACAAAATAGTTCCATTAATTCAGTCAGGTTTACTAAATATGTATGTAGGTTAAAATACATATAATCAATGGCATTAACTTATGAAATACCAATAACCGATAATCCTGCCTACTCCGAGACGTAAGTGCCATTGCTCATTGTTATATAATGGGAGTGATGATTTAGGCCAAGAACCTTAAATATCAAGTGTTCTCCCCAACTCTTAAACGATTACTTGAAATATTGGCTTTTTTAAATGTTAATAATGACATTTTAGCGTTGGTGGACTTATTCCTATTTTAATGATTATGATTATGTCAAAGTGCAAAGACCTGAATAAGTTGGTGCTATATTTGTCTTTTTAAACATGGATAACTAGATCTCATATTTGAGCCATTGTCTATCTTTAGCATATTTAACAGCAGATAAATGCACCACAGCTGACTTTAGTTTATATATTGCCCAATAGTCTCACTTAGAAATGCAGTCTTGGGAGTGTGAAATGCTGTAAGATTATATTGTATTTTATTATATACTCTCTGTTTTCCTAGACTTCCCCAGAGATGGGAAATGCCCAACCATTCCCTGAAAATTGTATCCATGAAAGCAATTAGTGGGCTTTATTTTACTAGCTGTGTTTTGGTATCAGAAAATCACCTTGTTTTATGTTTATTTGATACTTGTTGATAAAAAAAAAAATGTTTTTATCCTAATGTTGGGGAATGGCTTTGTTGAAGGGAATGGAACAGATAGCATGCCGGATAGATTCCAATTATACCCAGGTTTTGATAAATTGCAGATTTGTCAGATGAAAGGTTTGCTTGTTCTATAATGCAGTATGATGCAATGTGTCTTTATAATTGTTACGCGCACTTGTCTTTACTATTGAGATGTATTAAACTTAAAAAAATGGATATGTCATCTGCCCACGGTCATAGTAGGCATGTTGGAAATGTAATTGTTTTTGTTTATGTGAAAAGCCTTGTTCTCTGTATTCGCTTTTATGTGTTTGTTTATGCTACCCGTTCAGGTTCAAAAGAAAAATTACAGGGAGGAGAAGAAAAGAGCCACTAAAGAATTGCTGAGCACAATCACAGACCCATCCGTTATTGTTATGTCAGATTGGCTGAAGGTGAGATAAACCATAAAAAGCTGGGTGACTGGGTCATTTTTTTCAGTATGTAATTTTGAAACAACTGTCAGTTTTTCTTTAGGCTATAGTGATCAGTTTCGACTAGAAATATGATTCTGTTGCGTAACAATGATTTATATTGTATGTATGCCAACACAATATTATCTTTAAAATATATGTAAGGTGTTCAACATAAGCTTGCAACTCTTATTGTCCCCAATATAATGGGGGGTGCAAATAGTGCTTTAACTGCTTGATGTGACTGTACCAATTTTATTTTTTGATGACTAGACATTGATTTTCTTTTTATTAATTTTTTTGCTAGTAAAACTAAATTGGAATGTTCGGTTTACCAAAACAGGTGAAATGGAATGTATATGATAATTTATAACTGTTAGACATTTTAGTTTTTGTTTATAATTCTACTATGCTATAGGAACGTTTGGGTGTTTTGAGCTTAGTGTAGATTATTTCCCGCAGAGTGTAAAATAAATCCAGTTATATCTATTTGTGTTGAATGGTTTGTACTTGGATTTTTTTTTATCTTCACATTTAGTTATAAAGTGTATGTTTTCATGTAGATTCGAGGAACATTAAAAAGTTGGACGAAACTTTGGTGTGTGTTAAAACCAGGAGTGCTTTTAATCTACAAAACTCCCAAAAATGGACAGTGGGTAGGCACAGTGCTCCTGAACGCTTGTGAGATCATAGAGAGGCCATCTAAGAAGGATGGGTTTTGCTTCAAACTCTTCCACCCATTGGAGCAATCCATTTGGGCTGTTAAGGTAAGCAGAGCTTGCTACGCTCTTACATTTGTAAGACACAAGAACTCTTATGTAGAAATATCTCATGTAGGACCTTACAATATTTGTGTGCATGCTGATATGGCAAATATAAATGATAGAGAAGATCTTTCTGCAAATCACAGCATTCAAAGTAATGTGAACCTTTACGAAGTAATTATTTCTGTTTTTTAAAGGGTCCTAAAGGTGAAGCAGTTGGTTCTATCACACAGCCTCTTCCAAGCAGTTACTTGATTATTCGAGCTGCATCAGAATCAGATGGTAAGCAGTTATCATGGCTATTGGGAAGAGGGCTGGATTTCAAATAAGGAAGGAACCTCCCCTCTGGATTGCTGTGTGATTATTTTGTTACATTATATTGCTGCCTATTAGTATATGTGCCAGTTGTACACAATTGCTCCCAAACAGCTGCCACCATAGAATGTATGGTTTAAACTTGCAACTTTTCAAATCTCTACAGAGGGGCCATGTGACACAATACAGATAGATTATATACTTTTTTATGCTATTCACATATGTGCCAAACATGTGCAGCATCTATTTACAAACACTAACAATTATGTTAGTAAGGCAGTAACTTATGTAGTGTGTATGTTCCACTAATGAGAGTGGAGTTGGTGGGAGATTGGTACACAATTCTAGAAACTGAGCATTAAGTCCACACTGTTTTTTTAAACATTTATTGTGTCGTTTGATATCGATTAGTCATTTAACTCATCTAATATGTGAAAATCAAATCCTGTGCTTCCATTAAACATACGAACATCTGCCTACAACTCCTCAGTTCATTAAATTGCCCTTCCTATTACACTCACAATATGTTCCAGTTTGTGTGTAGTCACTTGTCATTAGGCCTTTGAAGGACATCACGTTCAGCTATTGTAAGCCTAAACATCTGGTAACTGAATAAATACTAGATGTGAGATTGATAGATGAACTCCACCTTCAATCTACAGTAACTTCCAAAAAAGATTTTTTTTTTGTCACCCTTAGCAGTCCACAGGGATTTCCTGCAATACATAAATGCATTTGACACACAATGCATTTATGCTTAATCAGTAGGAGGTAGCATGTTCTCATATGAAACTCATTTAGGCATTGTGGGAAATTCCTGTGGAACCCAAGAATCCCATCCAGCTGGCTTATATAGATAGCCTGGAGTTACGGTAATACAGCATTTGGCTTCACAGGGACTGATTTTACAGTCCTGTCAACTCCTGATATACAAGTATTATGTTACATTTCTTATTGTGAAATAAATGACATCTACTCACTCCCAGGGCTCTCATTGTATTTTGAATTAAAGGTGGAATTCTACTGTTTGGTTATGAGATCTTTTACATATGTATTTGTGAATATTAAAAGATGCCTTTTCATAATAGATTTTAGGTTTAGTGATCTTTCAACGTTTATGTATTTACATGTGCAAAAATAGGATAAATATTTATTATGATGTAATATATGAAATTATGTTTTGATTAATTGAATCATTTTTATTTCATACACAAAAGGGTTGCTGTAATGTCAACAAACTAATAATCTTTACAATGTTTTCATGGTCCCATGGTACTTTGAGTGTTGATGTGGAATGCCATATCTGGGTTACTGCAGAGTCTAAGCCTGTTGAGGGTGTGAGACAATGGTACATTATATTGTGGCTGTAACTCTAACTAACAAATCAAATGTTTAAACTCTCCAGTGCTGTCACTGATAAAGCAGTCCTATGTTTACATGTCTTAAATTCTATCCTTGTTTTCTTTTTTTATGAGCGTTTATATTGGGAACCTAATAAACACTTCCACTTTTTAACTCCATTTGATGGTAATTTGCAATGGAATGTGTTGACATTGTTTGCGTGATTCTAGTAAATTCTTCAGTCTATGGTTTCTCAACAGGCTGCTTAAACGGGTTGTCCACTTATGGACAAATCCTCATTGGAAAATAGCGCCTCTTCAGTAGAACATGCCCCCTCTGTGAAGCAGATATAGAAGCCAAGATCAAGCTTTTGCTGCAGACTAAGCATGTCTAAAGCTCTACAGTAGAGCTCTATGGATGCTGTTCCATGGAGTTCTTTTGAAGAGCTATTCACAGACTGCAATGCACGCTCTCTTTCTGCAACAGGGAATATGAGTAATATTCACCACAGTCCACCTCCCCTACTTCAGGTGATGAGGTGTGATGCATGTGTATTTGCTTTATAGCAGTGATGCATGTTTTATTTAGACAAGGTTGTCCTAAATTGAACAACTGATTTAAAGAGCAACTTTAGTGTCTTTTGTACATTAAACTGTATTCCGGCCTGTATAGTACAGTGCAATTAATGTACTACTAAATAACTGACAAGCTTACACTAAAGAGTTGTCCAACAAAATTCTGGTGTTTCCCTTGCAGAAATTGGACATTTAATAAGAGATGAGTATTTCTGAGTCATAATTCAATTTAGAACATTGTAAAGCAAAATATCTTCTGTGATTGACCTCATGCACTGTACAGCGTGCCGATTGGTAGATTTGTACAAAGGGGTATTATCCGTGACAGTGAACCTGGTATGTTTTATAATGTAACAGTTTGTCATATATCAGGTACCCTTATGTTCATAGGCTTAAGAGCTCTGAGGGAGGGATAATAGCTGCTTAAAAATGGTCTCTTGAGAGGAGGTTTAAGAAACTGTCCTTGGTCTCCACTTGTCATTCAATTTTGCTTCCCTGAGTAAAAGACTTGCAGTGCAGTTATGATTCTCTCTTAATGTTTTAGCGAGAATTTGTTGTTCTCAGGCCAGTACATGCCTGCTTTTGTAACCATTTGTGTTTTCTGCATACATTATTTAAATTGTCTTTTAGATTACCAATGTCCACTACTGTTCAATAGTTCACTGCCAGGATAATGATAATAGACTTGTGGCAATTATCATTTTGGAGACTCATGATATCCAGAATTAAACTAGGTTGTTAATATTATTCTTCCTAGCTCATAATGTTTCGGTGTTTCTGAAACCGGAACACTATGATACATATGTGACTAAAAAGCCACATCTTTGTCTTCTAGCCAAATGCATGGAAATGATGTTGGGGTTCTGTTCTTAATATTCTTCTTAATTTGTGTGAATCTGGACAAGTAGTACAGATTTTAATTGCCAACATCAGGATGCATCAGTCTGAGAAATTCCTTGCACTTCTCAGTAGTATACTAGGAAAATGCATACCATTGTTGAATGAACAGGGGGGGGGGGTGTTTTGTTTTTTTTGTTTTTATAGTAGTTTTCACATAAGTCTTATGTACCACCTGCATTTTACTTAATGATCATGTTTTGGAAACCGACATTTGTACCAATAAAATCATTTTTGTGTGTATTGGAAATGTACTTTGACTTTGTTTTGGTGGCAGTCTACAGTGTGAGACCACAGTGACCAGCCTTATTGTGCACTCACAACACATATGCTATCAACAAAATTGCACTGACATACATTTCCTTGTCTCGAAATATCTCCCTACTCGACACCTCCGTTCTGCACAATATCTACGTCTCTCCTCCACTCTCATCACATCCTCCCATTCTCGGTTACAGGATTTTTTCCGGGCTGCACCTACTTTGTGGAATTCCCTCCCTCGCACAGTAAGACTTTCCTCTAGTCTTCAAACCTTCAAGCGTTCACTGAAAACCCACCTCTTCAGACAAGGTTATGATATTCCTCAACCATCATCTTAATTTCCCTAGATTACCCTATTGCCATCCTCTACACTGCTAACGCAAGACAACAACCTTCTGACCAACATTGCAACACACACATCCCACTCAGTACTTTTACCTTTGCAGTCTGGCTGGTCCATTGTGGAATATGATGTAGCACATGCCCTTGTGTTTCTAACTCCCATTGTCCTATAGATTGTAAGCTTTCGAGCAGGGTTCTCTTACCTCTCTGTCTGTATGTATTACCCAGTATTGTCTTATTAATGTTTGTTCCCAATTGTAAAGCGCTACCGAATTTGCTGGCGCTATATAAATAAATGTTGATGATGATATGCATTCTTAGCATGACCTCCGTAACACTCTTTTTATACTAGGAAGGTGTTGGATGGATGCCCTAGAGCTGGCTCTGAAATGCTCCAGTCTATTGAAGCGCACCATGATCAGGGAAGGTAAAGAGCATGACTATAATTCCGCTGGTGAGAACAGCTTCTATGGTCTTCTGAGAGCGAACAACCTCCACAGCAATGAAAACTTCCAGTAAGTTAATCCAGCTCTGCCCTTCCACAACTGTGAAGATGAAATTCAAATCAATATGCTCTACACCAAATCTGATTTAAATAATTTACTATCTGGTAGTAGTTATACTATTTCATTTACCATCATTTCTACAATCTATCAGTGCCAATCAGGAATTACATTAATGTGCAAAATCGAGATTTTTATATATAGCTACACTAATTAGTAGTCTGTGTCTTTCAATTATATTATCGTTTGTTTGATAATTATAACTTTTATATGTATTGACAGCTGAGTTATATGATTTGGGTTTATTTATACTGTTATGGATGATCCCCAAACTCTAATGAAAATACACCTTATTGTCCCTATTCTCTCAAATTTCTTCATCGCCTAGAATAATTCTACAAATATATATATTTTAGCTACGATATCTGTTTTCAAGTGTCAACTATCAACTCTTTTCATAATGGCATACATGTTTCTTTCGCATGTGGAATGGCTAGCTTTATGGGGGTCTGACCTCTTTATTCCACTCTATGTCCAGGTTGAATGACAGTGAAATTGAAAGGCAGCACTTTAAAGACCAAGACACTTATTCCGATAAGTCTGATAAGGAGAATGATCATGAGGAGTCTGACAACGATGTTCTCGGTAAAAGTGAAGAGAGTGACAGTGACACATCAGAGAGACAGGACGATTCCTTTATTGACCCAGAACCCATTGATGTGATTAAGGAAACCACTTATGTTGAAGAGGTGAATGAAGAGTTGGTAGAGGTGAGCAGAAAATATTTTATAGTGTATTTTACTGCCCCATGCCAGATGGGCCTATGCTGTGCACTCCTCAATGAAAGATCCAAGAATAAGGCACTACTTAAAATGAAGTGTCTATGTAATATTACTGAAAGTTACGTTTTATTGCTAAGCTATTCTAAAAGACGATTTTGTCTTTTTCTGATCAGGTCTGCAGTGAATTAGAATGGACTGCATCTGCACCCCATACTTTTGTATTGGTGCAATGGATCAGACAGCTGATCTTTTTCTTGATGCAGGAGTTGAGCAAAATGACAATTTTTCAGTTCAGGCATTTCTGATTGCATGGCAAGACCTCTTCCAGTGTCATTGCAGGCTTGTAATCTGTGAGAGATCTATGGCCTTTGCAGCGGGAGCAACGGCTACAGGGATTCAAGGTGTCTGGTTTACTTCATTTGTGATTTTCCAGTTGAAGTTAATAATACTCATCCATGTTATATTTTTCTTTGTGATATGAGAAGTATATTTTTAAGTGTAGCAATGTAAAATTCATTATTGTTTGTATCGTCAATCATTATGTGGCGCTGTACAGTATATATGTAATCATTTACATTAATGTGAGAACCAATCACATGCTTCATTCTAGAGATTGCATCTTGGTTCTTTTGCTGACACACCCTCTCCACTGCTACTTAAAGATCGTGAGCTTGGCCAAGTGGGTTCAGCTGCCATTGCTGTTGCCATTTTTGCTCCTCCTTTAGTGAACTCTATGGCCTCCTTGGTGATGGTAGCTGCCACCACAAATTCTGGGAATGTATCCTGGCTCTATGTCCAGCAGCAAGTATGGAACCAATTACAATATTGGGCAAACGGCTACATTAGAGCTGGCAGATGAGTACAATAATGCCTGTGCAGCAATAAAGTGATGGTGGTTGCCAACTGCTGACTGTCTTAAGGTTCCTACAATAACTAGTTCATTTTTCATGTCTTCATACCACCAGTAACTCAACAAAATTGCCAGTCGCTAATGGAAGTTTTAATATTGGTTGCTGATAATGCTTCTGCTTTACAATAGCCACATACTTTTCCCCATAATTGACAACAATTGTTATCCTGCAATCTTATATAGCAATTGTTCCCTATACCACTTTAATTTTAAGCTTATTTGGGCAGAGTCATCTTTACTGTGTGTTACTTGTTCTTTATGTGTATAGATATCCTCTCTGTACAGTGCTGCAGAATATGTTGGCACTTTATAAGTAAAGAATAATATAAATTTTTCCGCCATTTCTGCATTTCACAACCAGCAGAGGTCTGGGATAAATGGCTGTATATAGCAGTACTTCGGGCTTTGTTTAGGAGGAGAGGGCACATTAGGAACTTATAAATTGGTGTTAGTGCAGCTTTAATGTGAAGAACACATTTCTTCTGAATACATTTTTGTGGTACTCAGCAAGTGAGCTAGTATGGCTACGGCAATCAAACTGTACAATGTAGTACAGTACAGAAATGCTGCACACATTGTTTTGTACTATTGCTGAACAACAAGGCTATGCTCTGTATACAAGTGTTTATAGAAGGATTCACAGAACACATGGCACATTGTGTAAAACCTGTATTTCATCTAATCACACAAATCTGGTTATTGTTTTTGCAACAAATGTGAATGTTGTGAGACAAATAAAGGTGCGTATTATTGGCAAAATTTTGCATCATTTGGTAAATAGCCCTCATGAAAGAAATGTACTCACTAAACCCTATGTTTTCACAATGATTTTGTTTTTAAAGGCTGGTGAGGCATCACAAACGGAAACTGTTTCAGAAGAACACAAGAGCCTGATCTGGACTTTAGTGAAGCAGGTGCGGCCGGGAATGGACTTGTCCAAAGTGGTGCTTCCCACCTTTATACTGGAGCCCCGTTCATTCCTGGACAAGCTCTCGGACTATTATTATCATGCTGACTTCCTGTCTGAGTGAGTGAGCCCCAGTCACCCTGTAATACAAACTGTTAATTTAACAATCATTAGGATAACATAAAGTGCACTGAACACAGAGTTGGAAAAATAGAGTTGTTTAACAAGATCTTTAGGACTTGGCCCATTGAATCCAAGTCCTGATTAATTTGCACTTTTTAGAGCATTGAACACAGAGTTATAGCTTGCATGAGCTAAAATTATGGATCACATTTATTATCTTGGTCCCTCCTATATCATTTAAAAATGTAACCTAGGGTTACATCTTGGAGACAGTTTTGTAAAAATTGTCTATCTGCCAAATCCTTAAAAAAAATAAATAAAAAAAAATAATTAGCTGGGTTGTGTGCTTTTTATCACAGTGTGGATTCTATGCTGCTACCACTTTTCTGCTTCAAACAGGCTTTAGTGTTTTAGATGAGCTTCCCATGCATTACTAATATGGTCTTAATAATCTCGGCTGTTGTAAGTCACTATCCTCCTTCAGTTTGCATTGGGTGTATTAGGGATAAAAAAATAATAATAAAATAAGGGAGACTTATTTGTATCTCTGTTGATACACTAAGGTCTCCCCTGGTTTTTTAATGGTTGTTTAATGTAAGTTTAAAAAGCAAAATACTTGGTTCTTCCTGTATAAATTCCCCAAACCTTGACTAACCTACACATATTTGGTATCCCTCAGCTCAGAAGAATTAAGCGACCATATTTCAGTGTAATTTTCTGGGAGAGCTGCAAGTATGTAAATAAGAAGTAACGGAAGTAAAAAATATGGAACGTGTACATTTTTGTTAACCCTGCCCCCATCTAATGTTTCTAAATTAAAACATTGTTTCATATTATAAACCACCTCCAATCTAAGGATTAAAATAAGTAAGAAGCACGTCCTCTTTCAACTAGCAAAAAAAAACTGGACTCTTGCAGTTAGCAAGCGACTTACTCTGTGCCTGTTGTGTGGGTCACAGCATCTGGAGAAATTGGACAATGAGTGACACTTGTCACAATACTGATTTGAGAGGAAACAATATTCTCATTGGCATGTCCAAGCCACAGCATCCAAACTATCTCTATAAGACCCACTCCTTATACAGACATTGCAGCTCAAAGGATAGAAAGACTTTGGGTGCAACAGTTTTGAATAATACTGGGTAAAAAGCATTCCTTACCACTTATCTTCTAATGTTTTTTTTATGGAGTGACCTGGCACTCGTACATCCATACACTAGAAGAATGTCAGGGTTTCGCAGCTGCAAAACGTTCCACTTGTAGACAAAGTCTAAAGCACTGTAATGGTAATAAATGTGAAGCAATTGCAGTGTCCACAGTCTTACTACTGCATGTTTTGCTGAAAACTAGTAGGTAGACTGGAGTCCAGGTCACAGATAGAACACCAATAATTTGCACAGACAGAAAGTTATTTCTAAAAAATAGTTATGAAATTGACAAACAAATGAAAATCTATAGAATCCCTAAATAACAAAGTAAAAGTAATAAAGTATTGTCCAACTATCATGTAAACATACTTTGTGTTTAATTCCCATTGTCAGGATTAAAGGCCTAAACTGGTTAAATTGTTTGGCAAGTAGCCTGGCACAGAAAGCCATGTAGTTATATTCTGCCATCAAATTCTGTGTAAAATCTAGATTGACAGTATAAAAAAATCTGATATCAGTGTTTTGTTCTTGTTACCAGTGCGGCTCTAGAAGAGAACGCATATAGCCGATTGAAGAAAGTTGTCAAATGGTATCTATCAGGATTCTATAAGAAACCAAAGGTTTGATTTTATTATTTTATTTTATACACACTCCCCCTGTAAATTGCATGTTTGTTTTCCATCTACCTTGAAGGAAAACTTCAGTTTCCAATTAAATGTTCCCTTTTCTGTGCTAAATCTCCACACCCTACTTCTTTCTGGACTGATTTTTTTTGCTTTAGGAACTCGGCAGCTTGCTATCCAAATAACGAGCCGAAACGCATGCAATTCTTTTAGGTACCGTGTTTGCCTCCAATAATACCCTAATATTAGGCAAGTGCTCTGGTAAGGTTGATAGTTTACAAAGGGGTGATTCAAACCTCCAGCATGATTGGTATATACAATATTTAAGCATCGTATTGGACAAGTGTGCCTGTCTAGTCATAATACACCCCCTTCCCCATCTTAGTTGCGAGAATATATAGATGTAATCTATTTTTTTTTTTAAAGGAAGAGACAGATAGTTACCAAATCCACTTGTTTCAAGTTTTTTATGCCACATATGGATATGTTACTTTATTTAACCCAGGAGATTATATTTCTGTTGATTTTGTTGCATTAATAATTACAGAGGCCATATTACCTTTCTAATTATTGGCTTGGCTAGGCTAGGCCACCAGTCCAATACGGTCAATATAGACATATTTTCTGTAATGCATTGAAACAGTCAATTATTAAATTTGTTTACGTCCATTTACAGCTTCATGTCAACACTCTATAATGACACATTTATTATAGGAACACATTTTTTTTCCTTGTCAGGTTTCATGAGTTTACCAATACCAAATGTAATCTGCATATGTGAGTAGATAGACCCTTCCTAATTGCAGTCAAAGGGAGGATTTTATGTCAATATTTTCAGATATCTTAAAGACAAAATCTTCCAAGGGTCTTTTTTTACTTTCTGTGATCTCTGTACTTATGCTTAGAACCGAACCGTTGTTTTACACACACACACACACACACACACACACTTTAACTTTTACACAAAAGCCAGTTTTTGGACCTTATGCACGGTGACAATATATCTGTCTATCCAAATTGTTATATGGTTAAACTTTATTCTTTTTCTTCTTTCCTACCTTTTATAGGGTCTGAAGAAACCTTACAACCCTATTCTTGGCGAAACCTTCCGCTGCTTGTGGTTACATCCGAAAACCAATAGCAAGACCTTTTACATCGCAGAGCAGGTATGGGCCACTTTCTGAACTACTTTCTGTGTTTGTTGAATAATGAAGAAAGTGGATATTTATACTGGCTCACAAATATAAAAAATACAATTACAAATTGGAATCTGTTATGGGAACTGATTTTATCAGCAGGATTTAGCAGTGTGCTGACATATTACAGATTTCAGGCACTGTGTAAACTTATTTGCATTTGATTTAACAGTTAGAGTAGAACCTGCCAAGATTTGTGCAATATGTATATGTTGAAACAAAATGTGGTTGAAAACATAGTGTGTATATATGTCTTTTTGCACTTTGTTTTTATTTCTGCATTTATTTTGTCTATTTTATATGCTCTGTTTTCCTCATTGTCCAGCGACACAAAGCACTGTGGCGCCTACAAACCAACAGCAATAATAATGTATTTGTGTGCCCTTTATGCTCCTGAGCTCTTCCTCCATCAGTACCCCTTTAGCAAGGCACAGAGGCGCGGCTTGGGAGGAAGCAAAATAGCAAGAAGCCTGCCTTAACTTTGAAGCTGGAATACAATATATATATATAGGGGGAATTCAATTTAAATTGATTATGTAACCGTTAATACAGTAATTTTAACCCTGATTTCTGCTCCCTGACCTGCGAGCAGAAACCAGCATTAAAGATTATTGCACTAACGGTAATTATGCACACTATTACCATAATAACGGCAATAGTGTGCAGGCTGCATTACTTTCGGCAGTAACGCGGCCAATTGAATATGCCCCATAGCATGAGCTGATAGATTATGCACTCTCCCGGGTGATGGCTGTATATGTATGTTATTTATAAATCTAGTCTATAAGATATAATGCACTTTTTTTAAACCCTTCATTAAACATGCTATATAACCCCTAATTTGATTTTACATTTGAATGATAACTCAACACAAAGTTGATGATTCAACTTTGGCTCAAGTTCCATGAGTTAAACATAAATGCAGATTATTATTAATTGGGTCCGACAACGTCTGCTGCAGTCAGAGAAGGCTGCCCTCCCTCCTGTCGGTGTGAAGATAGGCTGCAGGGAGGAGAGTCTCCAATGTCTGCCATGATCCCAGAGATGCTCACCTATTTCTTGCCAAGGCCATTGATGCACAGGATTGGGTGTATGATTGGAACACAGGTAGCTAACATTTTGTAATTATGTTTAACTTATGGAATTTCACCCAAAATTAATTTTGTTTGTGTTAGCATAAGGTTTCTTGTCAACAGATCCTGTGAGAGTTTCAGGTAGATAACAATTGACCATATGTACTTTTAGCTCTGCATAATGTTACTATTTTTTAATAAATAAACATTCCTTTTACTTAATAGGTTTCCCATCATCCACCAGTGTCTGCCTTTTATGTCAGTAACCGAAAAGATGGCTTTTGTCTTAGTGGAAGCATTCTGGCCAAATCCAAATTTTATGGTAAGCTAGAACCATTAACTTTTGGGCAAAATTTTTGCACGTTTATATTCTATTTTTCTCCTTTGGGAAACTGCTGACACAATTGCATCTTACATACACAAAAAATAGTATTTCTCTTTCCTGCCATTGGGGGACACTGCGAGACATTGGGGTGTAGTAGTGGGCTCAGGAGTCTTGTCACTTTAACTGCTAAGTCTTTAGACTCCTCCCCTGCTATGCCCCTCCTCTCCAGAGAGAGCCTCAGTTTTTTTGAAGTGACTTGGAGTTAGGTCACTGGGGTATAGGCTCCTGCCTATACCCGTTTTGTTATAGGTTTTCATGTTTTTATTTTCTTCCTTATACAGGTGCAAAGCGCAGGGTTCAGTACAAGACCCAGGAAAACAGTGAGTAAGACCTAGCTCTGCTCTCTGAGGACCCCAGCGCAGGTATCAGAAGCCTAGTGCTCTGTTACCTTGTACCTATTGCCGGCATTTCCATAGATAGGAGGCGGGCTGTCTAATTTAATAGAAACAAGGCTGTGTATGTTTGGTGCAGACAGTTTAGCGGGATATCCGCGACAGTTAAGTTGCCTCCATAGCGGTCAGAGGGAGCGATGCTGTAACAGCCTCTCCTCCCCCACCGCCCTCCATGCCGGCAGTTTCCCCACTCGCCTCTAGACAACGCGCTTTCATTTAAGGGGAATACAGCGGCGCTCACACTCGTAGCAGGTGAGTCGGACCGCTTCAAGAAATAAGTGCTTCTGGGCATACTTAAGCGATTCCAGCGCTGCTGGGTGGTCATTTTGCCAGGTCTTTATGGGACCCAGACAGCGGAGGCCAGCAGGGCGGGCAGAAACAGAAAGAAAGGGAGGAGTTGATACTCGATATCCCCATTCCTTCAAGGCTCTTTTCCCGTGCGCAGCTCTTGTCAGTTGGTGAGGGGAAACTGAAGAGACAGCGGTTTAACGGTTCTCTAGCCTCTGCGGACAGACTTTGAAACAGGCTTGTATTAAAAGATAATGGTCAGTGTGGAGGTTTATATCTGTTTTTGTGAATTATTTGTGGTAAAAATTTTCACAGACAGTACTTTAAAGGCTTTTGCATTGGTGAGGAGTGCCTATAGTGTGAGAGACTTTCTAGTTTAGGAGTCTCCAGTACTTATTATTCTCTCTGTTTGTCTGCCTTACTTTTAATAATAATTTTAAGAAGCAGGACAATGGCGGAGAAGGGGACAGCTAAAGGCAAGGGTCACTCTGTGCCTTCTGTAATGTATTATGCTTGTTCTAAATGTAACACAAAACTTACTGTTGGACACACAGACCGAAACGCCCTTTGCGCAGCTTGTACTGCGGACGCTTAGAGGCGAGACAGCTCAGCCCAGGAGGGGCCTTCTGCAGTGGTAGAACTGCCCTGGATGCAATCCTTTTCTTCGGCTGTAGAGAAACTGACGGCCATGATGCTGAGGGTAACAGAGGTACGTGAGAACACTACCCCACTTGCATGCAGTCAGTCTGACGAGAATGCTTCCACATCACAGGCAGGGTCTACCCACAGGGAAGATAGGTTAGTATATATTTCCCAGAGGGGTAAGAGAGCCATTACTGATGCAGTTCTGGACATAGATCAGCTTTCTGATCTCTCCTCAGCCGAGGAAGTAAGGTAGATATAGACCCGGAAGGGGAGGCTCTCTCTGATTCTGACTCAGTCTCCACGAGTGTGGATAGTCTTATTTTGGGAATCGGGCATACCTTAGGGTTGGCTGATCCGGAGCACTCAGCACCAAAAGGTATCTCTTTATTTAAAAGACCTAAGGCACAGTTAGCATTATTCCCGCATTCTGCAGAAATGTTGGAGATTATTTCTGAAGCTTGGCAGAAGCCAAATAAGCAGTTTATGATGCCGGGAAAGTTTAAGTCCCTTTATCCTCTGCCTCCTGAGGACACAGTAAAATGGGAGACTTTGCCTAGGGTGGACACTCCGGTAGCCCGGTTAGCTTCATCTTCGCCTATTCTTGTTCAAGAACGAATAGCCCCTTAAGGACTACACCGATAAGAAGTGTGATCTAGCTCTTCGCTCAGCGTATACCGCTTTAGGAAGTCTGTTTAGACCAAATATGACTGTAGCCTGGGCTAACAAAGCTGTTCAATTATGGATGGAGGCTTTGATTTAAAGGTCTTAATGATAACACTCCGCGTACAGAGCTCGTTAATTTAGCTGAGCACGTACTAGAAACTTCGGAGTATGTAGCGAACGCTGCCATGGATGCAGTATCAGTGAATGCCAAGGCCTCTGCTCTTATTGTAGCAGCTCGTCATAACCTATGATTTGGTCAGTGGATGCAGACGCTAAAAGAGCTTTAGAGAATTTACCCTTTGACGGATTAACTTTATTCGGGGCGGACCTCGAAAGTGTTATTCAGGAGACTACGGGGGGAAAGAGCACTTCTCTACCCACGGTCTCAAACAGGCCCCGTCAGGGTAGGTTTCGCTCCTTTCGAAATTTTTCCTGAGGGGGAGGTTCTTCTAGCAGGTGACAGTTCTCCGCTTCTAGGGCATCCGCTAATAGAAGCAGAGCAGGTAGAGGTGCAGCGAGGAGAGGTTCTGCTCGTCCAGCAGACAAGCCCTCCGTGTGACATAGGAATTGTGTCCCGGGGTTATGTCATAGATCTAGCCCACTTCCCCGTCACAGATTCTTCGTCACTCCTCTCCACTCTTGTCCCCTCAGACGTGTTGCACTTCAGGAAGCGATTCAAAAGCTTCTTACTGCGCAGGTAATAGTTCAGGTTCCTCCTCTAGAAAGGGGTCAAGTTTTTTATTCAAATCTCTTCCTGGTGCCAAAGCCAGATGCATCCTTCCGGCCCATCTCTTCAGTCACTAAACAAGCAGCTGAATATTCAGAAATTTCGCATGGAATCCCTTCGCTCTGTGATAGCAGGGGTAGAAAAAGGGGAGTTTTTGGCATCATTAGACATCAAGGATGCCTACCTGCATGTACCGATTTGGGAGGGACGCCAGAGTCTCCTTCGGTTCGCAGTAGGAGAGGCGCATTTTCAGTTCAGGGCTCTCCCCTTCGGCCTGGCTACCGCCCCCAGAGTCTTTACCAAGATCATGGCAGTCATGGCCAGTCTTTTGCGCCAGAAGGGTATAGCAATTATCCCTTATCTAGATGACCTCTTGTTGAAGGCACCGTCTGAGATTCTTCTATCCCAACAGATTCAGACTGTTATGCAGTTTCTTCAGAGTAACGGCTGGGTGTTGAATTTACCCAAGTCATCGCTAGTGCCAACTCAACAGATGCGCTTCTTGGGTCTGCTTTTCGATACTCAGTCTCTGAGAGTTTTTCTTCCAGCAGAAAGTCTTAGCTCTGCAGAATAGGACCAGGGCCATGCTATTGAAAAAGAGAGTTTCGGTACTCAGTTGCATGAAGCTTCTGTGGACAATGGTCTCGGTATTCGAAGCAGTTCCTTTTGCGCAGTTTCACTCCCGTCCACTTCAGGCAGAGATCTTGCGAAAGTGGTCAGGGTCTCAGAAGAATTTAGACAAACAGATTGTTCGTCTGTCCACGCCCACAAGGCTATCTCTTGTCTGGTGGACGTCCCGATCCAACTTGGAGAGAGGCCAATCCTTACAGACCTGGTCTTGGACTCTAGTCACAACAGACGCCAGTCTGTTGGGGTGGGGGGGGGAGTAACAGGAACCCTGAGGCTTCAGGGTCTCTGGTCCCCTCAGGAATCCATTCTTCCGATAAATATTCTAGATCTCAGAGCAGTGTACAATACTCTGATGGGAGCCCAGGAATTTCTAAGAGGAAAACCTCTTCAGATTTAGTCTGACAACTCCACCACGGTAGCGTACATAAATCATCAGGGGGGCACTCGCAGCGCGGCTTCCAATGCGAGAGGCCAGACGTATATTAGCATGGGCGGAACATCAGGTCCCCAAGATTTCAGCCATTCACATTTCGGGGGTGAGGAATTGGGAAGCAAACTTCCTCAGCAGACATACTCTTCATCCCGGGGAATGGGCTCTAAACAGTCAGGTATTCTCCCTACTGGTGGAGCGTTGGGGCCGTCCGGAAATAGATCTGATGGCGTCCAGTCTGAACCATCAGGTTTCGCGCTACGGCGCAAGAGCTCAAGACCCAGCGGCGGAAATAGTAGATGCCATGTCGGCCCCTTGGCAATACCGGATGGTGTACATTTTCCCGCCCATTCCAATGATTGCACGGGTGCTAAAGAAGGTGAAGAGGGAGAGAGTTCCCGCTATTCTAATAGCTCAATTTTGGCCACGCAGAGCGTGGTTCTCAGATCTACTATTAGCAGGGGCTCCTCCATTCCGGCTTCCCATTCAGGCAGATCTTCTGGTTCAGGGTCCATTCCTTTACCAAGGTTTAGATCAGCTGACTTTGACGGCCTGGCTATTGAAACGCTAATACTTAAAGCTAAGGGTTTCTCTCGGGATGTTTTAACCACAATAATTAGGGCCAGAAAGCCTTCTTCATCTTCCATATATTACAGAGTGTGGAAGACATATATTCCGTGGTGTGATTCTAAGGGATTTCATTCTTCAAGATTTAAGATTTCCCACGTTCTGGATTTTCTTCAGGAAGGTGTTCAGAAGGGTTTACGTCTGGGTTCCCTCAAGGGTCAGATATCCGGCCTTTCTGTCTATTTTTTAAGAAAAAGATTGCTGATTATTCAGACATCAAGACATTTTTACAGGGGGTATTGCGTATACAACCTCCTTTTTGCCATCCTGTCGAGCCCTGGGACCTCAATCTGGTTCTTCGTGCTCTTTCTAGGCCTCCGTTTGAACCTTTAGAGTCTATTGACTTACGGTATCTTACGTGGAAGACGGTATTTTTGCTGGCTATAGCTTCAGCTCGTAGAGTGTCTGAGCTCGGGGCGCTTCGCTGTGACCCTCCCTTTCTTATTTTTCATGCTGATAGGGCGGTCCTTCGTACCAAGCCATCTTTTGTTCCTAAGGTGGTTTTCCAGGTTCTTTTTAAATCGGGAAATTGTTGTCCCTGCGTTCCAACCGAAGAAAGACTCTTGAGAAGGGTCTATGCAGTACTTGGATGTGGTACGAGCTCTACGGAGTTATGTAGACCGTACATCTCATATCAGAAAGAACAGAGATCTTTTTATTTTATACGACGCCAATAAAAGAGGCTGGCCTGCTTCAAAGCAGTCAATTGCCCGGTGGATCACGTCCACGTTTCGTGAGGCTTACATTTCAGCTTCTCTAGCCGTTCCGCAGAACTTAAGGGCACATTCTACTAGGGCAGTGGGTGCCTCCTTGGCGGCTAGACATGGGGCGTCGGCGGAACAGTTGTGTAGAGCGGCGACCTGGTCTTCCGTACACACATTTACTAAATTTTATAGATTTTAAGGCTTTGCATCGCCTGATGCAAGCTTTGGTCGCAGGATTATGCGTGCAGCTGGTCCAGAGCATTCCCACCCTTGAGGAAGCTTTGGTATATCCCCAATGTCTCGCAGTGTCCCCCAATGGCAGGAAAGAGAAAATAAGATTTTTACTCACCGTAAAATCCATTTCTCTGACTCCATTGGGGGACACTGCACACCCTCCCTTGCTCTGTATATAGTTCTGTGTGTGAAAACTTTGGTTATGGCTCTTTATAAAACTTAGCAGTTAAAGTGACAAGACTCCTGAGCCCACTACTATACCCCCAATGTCTCGCAGTGTCCCCCAATGGAGTCAGAGAAATGGATTTTACGGTGAGTAAAAATCTTATTTTTTGAGCGCACATACAAAACAAACAAAAAAACAGTTCAAATAAAGCTACTGCAAAAAAGATAGCCAGCTAGGTATTCCTAGCACTTGGACTGACTGAAAGAACTATATCTAAAAGTGTATTTTATAATGAGTGTGTATAAGCATATATGGGTATAATGGGGACACGGTGGCATAGTGGTTAGCACTTCTGCCTCACTGTAATGGGGACATGAGTTCGATTTCTGACTATGGCCTTATCTGTGTAGATTTTGTATGTTCTCCACGTGTTTGTGTGGGTTTCCTCCGGGTGCTCTGGTTTCTCGCACACTTCAAAAATATACTAGTAGGTTAATTGGCTGCTATCAAATTGACACTAGTTCCTCTCTCTAGGTCTGTCTGTGTGTGTGTTAGGGAATTTAGACTGTAAGCTCTAGTGGGGCAGGGACTGATGTGAATGCGTTCTCTGTACAGCGCTGTGGAATTAGTGGCGCTATATAAATAAATGCTGATGATGATGATGCCTAACATATGTATATACTTTTGATGGCTGATAAGTATGCTCTCTTTCTATTATATGTATATTTAATATCTGCAATGATTTTAAGCATTCCTTGTTCTGTAGGCAATTCTCTGTCTGCTCTTCTGGAAGGAGAAGGGAGACTGACGTTCCTTAACAGAGGAGAGGACTATACAGTGACTATGCCATATGCTCACTGTAAAGGTAAAAATGCCACGAACTAATGTATTATGTCCTAGTGTAATGTGTGTTGGATGTACTACCATAGTGATTATGTATCTCCATAGGCATCTTGTATGGCACAATGACGCTAGAGCTAGGAGGAAATGTTACCATTATGTGTGAGAAAACTGGTTACAGCGCCGTTCTTGAGTTTAAATTAAAGGTATGTATACTTTTCTTTTCATAGACCTATAGTTTGCCACTTTATCAGGTACACCTGCCTCTCCAATGCTATTAGGCAGGTAGGTCCCAACTGAGCATGTGTGCACATTTTAGTGGGAGAATAGACATTGATTACAGTAGAGCAATGATCACCAAAATCTCAGTCATGAATGAACAGAAACACTGACATTGAAAATTCCCTACCATTTAAATAAAATCTAGCCAATGGCTGTTCTGTAGACAGACACATAGATAGAAGTAGACTGTAGATGCTGATATTACATGACCGTGAACTCTGCATAATGTTATAGCCTCCCCAGGTCTTAATCTAATAGATCATCTGTGAAATGAGATAAAACAATCTATTCCTTGTACAGATAAACCACCAGCTAATTTTCAATAACTACTGGACACATTAAAGTTATCCTATGCTGCACTTTCGACACTGTGTTCATGTCTATGTTCTCCCTCGGTTTGCATGGGTTTCCTCCAAGTGCTCTGTTTTTGTGTGTGAGACTTCTGGAATTTAAGCTATGCACCAATGGGGTGGGGATTGATCTGAATTATTCAATATTCTCTGGGAAATGCTGCATGATATGGTGGCATTTACAAATAAATGATGATAATAATGCCCTGACAAATTCAAACGACAACAATTGATGGAGCTAGTCATTGTTAGCTGGGTGTACCTGATAAAGTGGCCATGCAGTGTAGCTTTGCTGGGGAAATACACTTTTCTTAATTCTTCAATTTATTTTGAGTACATCTTCTTTATTTCTGCGGCCAAAATTAAAAACAAAAAATTGAATCTGTTAAGGATTACAAGGTACGTGTCCTGTTATCTGGAGATACAGTTAATACTGGCAAATATCTCAAGAAGAAGCAGTGCTTCTAACCAGTTGTTAGCACTTCCACATGGCAGTAATGCTTATATTATGTGCTCTATATGCATATATGACACTGGCTTACCTAGAATTGATGGACACCATCAATTATTTTATTACTCCCTATGCTCTAAATGCATGCTATATATTTTGCTTGCTGTAGTCCTATATCTGCATAAGTACATAAAAACTACTTTATAAAAAGTCTACGTCATGTATACTTTTTGGGGCTTGTACACACTGGCATTTTTCACTGCATCAAACATTTGTTCAATTTCCCCTTTATTGAACTTGAAGGGACATAGGCGCAGATTAAATTCAGTCCGCAGACACACATCAGTGTTTTTACTAAAATCTACGCTCATTTTCTCTCGCATCCCATAGAGATTTGAGGGTAAATGAGCAGAGATTTCTGTACTGTATTAGCCAGAAACGTGCTCTGATGGACATCAAGGCAATGTCTGCCAGCACCTCGTAGCCAATTGAATCTGAGCTATTGTGTCTAAACAGAACCAGAATTGTTTATCCATACAGATAAGCTGAGGATCTATATGTAGTGTGTCATATGGAGAGAAAAATGCTAATGTATAGTAGTCACAACATAATTTAATGATGCTTATCTGAACATTGCTTAAGCCCTAAAATGAGATGATGGGTATGCTACAGCTTTTAGCATCAATTACAAAGAAATAAGGCTATGGATATGGCAGTTATGTAACGTTAATGGTCTATCAATGCATGATGCAATATATTGGGTATGGCCTTCCAAGCTATGACCATGGGAAAATGTAAAGCTACTTTAAGAAAATCTAGTTTGGGCAGCTAAAACTCATCATTGTTGTACAGATTTAGAGATCATATTAAGCGCAATTTATTTTCCGAAGTTAAATCGCTTACATGTTTATTGCATTGTGACATTTTTACATTGTTTACTTGTAACTTTGCCTTGCAGCCGTTTCTTGGCAATGATGATTGTGTTAATCAAATATCAGGGAAGATTAAGCTGGGAAAGGAAGTTCTGGCAACATTGGAGGGTCACTGGGTAAGTGACAGCACCTTTAATAGCTTATCATAATTATTCAAAACTACGGGAGTCCATTAAATCATTTGCGGTTTGTTTAATATGCCAGCTTGTAGTGTGTTTTTTTTTGTAATTCTTGATTTGGTTGCCAGTCATGTGCTATGTGATTTTGTTTAATATGTGAACAGTATTACGTTGTCCACATGTGCTTTCCCTTATTGCATTCCTAACAAATCATTGTGGAAGTAGCACTTGCAACTCT
The DNA here is from genome assembly GCF_038048845.1 of Mixophyes fleayi. NCBI lineage: Eukaryota > Metazoa > Chordata > Amphibia > Anura > Limnodynastidae > Mixophyes > Mixophyes fleayi. The sequence goes on along the minus strand of NC_134405.1, from coordinate 240,808,890 downwards.
GTTCATCTTTAGGCTGTCCTCAATGAGGACTCCTCATTGGACTCAGAAGAGGGTTACAGAATGTCATCATCTTTCTCTGTTCTATTTTCAAGATGTCCCAAGAGAGCTGTATACTTGTGTCGTGTATGCATTGTACTGTACACTGAAAATACAAATGGAAAATAAACATTACTATTTTTTTTGCCCTTAATTTCCACTCACCCATCAAAATGTTTTTCTCAATATTTAAAAAAAGAAAAAGCAGTATTTCAGCGTTCAACTTCAGGTTAATTGCTGTTTAAATGATGGTAAACTCTTAAACCAGAAATCCCTGTTTTTGTTTTGTCATCGCCTTCACCTCCTGAATGGATGCTGTAGTCCTCAAGTCTTTTTTTTGCGGGGCCAGTTTATCACGTGCTTTAACCATTAAAAGAGTGTCTTTAACATAAATATGTTCACTGAGAAGGGTGGTGGCGTTGGCACACCACATACATTCTGAGCAGATGCTGCAGATATAGAAGATACATTTTAATCTTTGAATTTGTGACAGTTCAACAAAAGTACAATTTTCCCCTTTGTGCAAAATCCATCCATTTACTTTTGAAAAAAAGAATAGAAGAAGCTCACTAGAGGTGCAACTTAACCTACTTTATAAGGAATGAGGATTGTTCTCAAATAAAAAGAATTGCACCTCAATTGAGTGCCCTGCATTTTATTTTAATATAATCATGCTAGTGCTAATATTTCCCAACATGTTTCATGGTATACCGGGGTTGTATTGTAGGACAGTGAGGTTTTTATTCATGACAAGAAGACAGATGTGTTGGAGACCTTCTGGAACCCTACATCTGAAATTAGACAGCGCAGATTACTGAGATGTACAGTGCAGCGTGACGAGCAAGGAGAGTTTGAATCTGAAAGGTAAATGAATTTCCTCATTGCATCTTCTTTTCATGACAATTTCCCAACAACTGATGGTGACGATGCCCTTCGGACTATTTTATATTGTAAAGGTGTGCAATTTTTTTTAAAAAAAAAAACCAAACTAAGAACACAATCATTTTTCGTATTTTGGGACCTCACTTTGTAGATCAGGCCTGTCCAACCTGCGGCCCTCCAGGTGTTGTGAAACTACAAGCCCCAGCATGCTTTGCTGGTAGACAACCAGTTGATAGCTGGAAGGGCATGCTGGGACTTGTAGTTTCACAACATCTGGAGGGCCGCAGGTTGGACAGGCCTGTTGTAGATGGTAATTTTAAAAGAACATAACTCACTGTTTTGTAATTCAGGAGGATAATAAAGCTCGATCTTTAGCAGTCTAGTTATTGACTTGTGTTACATTTCCAGGCTCTGGCAGCATGTTACAAGGGCAATCAATAACAAAGATCAGACAGAGGCCACACAGGAAAAGTTTGTTTTAGAAGAAGCCCAGAGGAAAGCTGCCAAAGACAGGAAAGCCAAAGGCGAAGAGTGGACCTGCAATCTCTTTGAACAGGATCCTATCACCGGGGAGTGGCATTACAAATATGCAGAGTAAGTTTGTCTGATCTATGTAACCATCTTCTGTTATTCACTTACTAGGTAAAAAGAAATACTAGAAAAAAAAGATTTCCAGTGTTCCCTACACTTGACACCATGGAAAGTCTGTTTTAAGTATTTGTCCTTATACATTTTTGTTCTGAAATGTTTTTTTTTCCAACATGAACCATGTTCCAATGCAAGGGGTGCAAATGAGTTTATTATTTTGCACATACGAAAAATACTGTCTTTATTCATGTAGGGTGCAAATACTTGATAGCTTTATTTTTACATGGACATTGAAAGTTGATCTAGGACATGCCCTATTCCAACTTTAAATCTATCCTCACATTTTAAATTTACCTCCCCCTCCAGTACAACATGGTTTTACTCATTTTTTTTTTGCCTTACTTTCATTAATAAATCAGGCCCTACATGTTAGTTTATATGTGTAGTATTTTCATCCATTGTTATATTGTTTTACTTGAAAACATAGTGATATACACATTATTACATAATATCAAGCATTAATGGTTAGTTATCCTATATTACTACACATATATTTACAATTAAGCTAGTTGTGTTACATTTAATGCTGTATGGAATTGTTACCGTAATATAAAATGGTGCATTTTTGTTGTAAACTTGCAACAAACCCACACTAGCTATACAGCCTATATGAAGTCTAGTTATAAGTTTGTATGCAGATTTTATATAGCATACTGATTATCCTGCAATATCTCTAATGTTTTCATATGTGCTGGGTTTTTTTTTAAATTAAGGATATGCTTCTATACACTATTTGTTTTAATAATTTAATATTGCTGCCTTAGAGTCAGTGATCAGTGATTAACCTCACACTACAGTTACCATCTGTATTCAGTCTGTATAGGCTGTAAGCTTAGTGTTCTCATGTGGGTTTGTTACAAGTGTGAATGCAGATTTATATATTGTAGTAATAGTTACACAGGAGATGAATAGGAGGGGAAAACTCTACCAGGAAACATGGCCACAGGATGATAACATCCAGCACTCTCTTATGAGTTCTTGTTACCCTCCACCTCTTGCACCTGCTTTGTGCGCGGCCTGAGCACTCTCTGCGATAAAGAAAGAAGCCTGGTTTACAAACACCTCAGCAATGACTTTTTACCACTTACTTTGCTGCGGTTTGTGTTCTGCTGCTTACCTCTCACTTCCTTTCACATGTGCTCATTTTATTTTTTCACAATGGTTTACTAATCTTTACACTCCTATCATTTATACTCTCAGTTAGCACTTACTCTCTGCTTAGCATTCAACTTATTCCCTCCTCTGCCCTGTACTGGCTGAATCAGCTACTGTCATACCTCTAATAATACATGTCTTATTATCTCTCACCACCCCTCCATGCACACCACATTTTTAACCTTCTTAGTACTTACCTCCTCCTCCCCTCTCTCTAACATCTCGGCTCCACCCTTCCCTTCAGTTCGTCCCCTGGCTGAAGTTTCAATGGCTCTGCTTCCTGCACCCTCATCACAGTCTAGCCTTCACTAACTGCAACTATACCCTCTCGCCCACATATTTCCGTCCCTGGTCCTCTTTCTCACCTAACTACTTTTCACCTAACCTTAACTCTTGCTGCTGTTCACAACCTTACCTTCAACCTATTTTGGGCCTGGGCTACCTGTGACTCTCCAGGTGTTGTGAACATGCAAGTCCCAGCATACCCTGCCAGCTCTCGGATAAGGAATTGGACCCTAGAGAGCCACAGGTTGACTGTCCAGACCTGACCTATTATAAAAAAAAGAATACCTCTTAACCCCACAGATACTCCTCTCTACTTTTGCCCACTATTTACTCCTAACCTGTCCACTCCCTCCTGTATTCTCACTGTCACCCCTTACTTCTCGATCACTCCTGCCTAGCTATCTCTCTGTCTATTACCACTCCTTCTCTACTTTTCTGCTGCCTCGGCTACCTTTTCCTAACATCTTCACTATCATCCCTCCACCATCCTATGTTCTATCTTATCACGCCAAAATTTCTTATCCACTACTCGTTTCCTCTACCTCCCTTCTCTCTGATGTCTAAGCTCTACCCTACCTTTCTGTACTTCCCCTGTCCGCAGCCTCAAATGTTCTGCTCACTGCACCCTCATTACTGCCTAGCCTGCTCTAACTTGATCGTCCCCATCACCCACATATCCCCTCCCTTGGCCTTTTTCTCACCAACCTCCTACTCTTAGCTGCTGGTGACATTTAACCATCCCCAGGCCTCATTCAATTCCAACGATCTGCTCACGTTTGTCCTTCAGCCACAAAACTTCACACCGACCTCATACCTCTAATTCCTCCAACCTCATTATCTCCCCTCCTCTTATCCACCTCCACTTTTTTTGTGCACTCTGGATGCTATATCTGTCTGCAACAAACTATCATCTATCCACATCCTATTCTTCTCTCACTCCTTCAGTCTACTTGCCATTACTGAAACTTGGATCCCTCCTTCTGATACAGGTTCATGGTTGCACTCTTATGAGGTCACTCATTCACCCACACTTTCCACCCCATTTACCGCCATGGTGGTGGAGTAGGTGTCCTACTGTCTCCTTATTGGTTCCTTAAGTGTTATCTCTGCCGTACCTTCCGTCTACTTCCTATCCACCTCTGAGTCTCTGTCATTCATCACTCCATCTCCCAAAACCTCGGCAACGTTCCAACGTATGGACTTGACCCTATCCTATTCTGCTACTGTCTTTGCCATCTCCCTCCCTCTAGACTGTAAGCTCTAACAGCAGGGTCCTCTCTCTGCTTTTTCTCATGTTTGTATCTCCTTTGTCTATCTGGAATGTACTTGTTATGTTTTAATTTTTATTTGTGTGATTTTCATGTTTAATTTGTACTTATGGAATTTGTACTCCTATTTGCTACTTATGATTGCAGTTTTATGATTTATACGTGTAATTTGTACTTAAATAATTTGTTATGTTCAATTTGTGTGATTTGTATATCAATTGTTTGGCACTGCAGAATTTGTGGCGCCTTACAAATAAATAACTAGGATGGTATTTTATTTTGTGCATGAGATACAATCCTTTACTGCATTTTATTTCATAGTTGTTGGCCAAAAATATAAGCTGTCATTTAGGTGCGTGAAAATGTTACACACCATAGAAAAGTAATATGCAAATTTTTCTCATTATTGCAAATAAGTGTTACATTCCTAATACGAGTTTGGTGCTTGTTTGCTTACTTAGCTGTAATATGTTAATCTGTTGCAGTACACGACCATGGGACCCCCTAAACGATCTGATTCAGTTTGAAAAAGAAGGTGCCATCCAGACAAAAGTCAGGCATAGGACTCCAATGGTACGTTCGGGGAGTGTAATTAGTCTCAGTAACCAAGGGGCAAGGCGGGACAAATGCAGTTATCAGGTAGGTCTGGAAAACCCACAATGGCTTTCCTATAGTCTGTGTCCTATCGAGATCCAGGACGCATGTGTGTGTGATGTCGGCTTAAAACTACTAATATTTGGCAGTAAGTCTTAGAAATCTTACTATGTATATGTGTGTGTTTCTCTGATTTAGTGTAAATTAAAGTGCACTAAAGCCTTGTTCACCTCTGACAAATATACTGTGGGCTGTGCACCTGTCAGGGAAAGATTCAGTTCTGCAGGAGGCTATATACTGTCTCTCAAACACTGAAGTATGCCGGGTTTTTTCTAACAATTGCTACTAACATTATAAGCTGGCTTCTTCTGATAATCTGTTTATCATAAGTATGATTGTACTATTTGCATGATTAGCAACCTTCATAGTAGTGGAACACTGGAAGAAGCCAGTTCCGTTGTTCTATGGATATTTTGTATTGAATGTGATCAAAGTAATTTACACACATTTACAGCTCCAGTCTGTCCTAGTTGTTGCCACTGGAAGCTTTCTGTGTAACGTGATCTTTAAATTTTATAGGTTTTAAATCTATACTTCTAGCTGTGATGTCCGATCACATTTCAGTACACTCCTGAATGATCCCATACCAAGTAGTGCACATTTATAAAGTTGAGCTCCCAAAACAAGGTTACATATTATAGAACAGAAACATTGTCCTGTTTGTCTGAAAGTCTTTAATAGGGAGCTGCTGTTCATCTTGATGATCTTGTAGTAAGTTGAACATAGTAGTGGTCCTTCAGAGGAACTCTGGGTGCTTTGGTAAATCCAGCACTGCTCACCAGGATAGTATACAGGAGACCTGTATACTGCTCACCAGGATAGTATACAGGAGACCTGTATACTGCTCACCAGGATAGTATACAGGAGACCTGTATACTGCTCACCAGGATAGTATACAGGAGACCTGTATACTGCTCACCAGGATAGCAGTATACAGGAGACCTGTATAACCACATTTGCGGTAATATCCTTTCTATACGATAACATATTTTTAGATGTTAATAAGCAAATTACTTTCTTACTTGAACTTGTCACAAATTCTTTTCAGGGTCATGAAGCCCATTGCGTTTGTGCTGACATTTATTCTACTGTAAGTGCTTTATGTTTACTGCAGATTGACCTAAAAAAATTGTTTGACTTTCAGGTCTGTGTACCAAAGCTAAAACACAAGGTGAGTGGGCAACAGAAGAAAGGAGAAAGCGGGTGCTCCTCCCCAGAGCTGGATAACCAAGACTCTTCTGGGAGTGAAGGTAACATTTCATGCACAAAGAAACTTCTACCATCTTAAAAAAAAAAAAATGTTGTACAGACATCCACTTGTTTGATACTATACTGCAGACTGAAACACCTATTAACAGTGGAAATATTCTGCAAGACAATAGAATTTAGTTTTGGGTGGAATATCTGAGGTTATATCCCATCCCATTATTTCTCTGAGGTCTGGTGTTCAGGAGGTTTGGCAGGTTGCCTGAAGTCTTTTACATGCTGGCACGTGTGAATAACATGATGCCTGATCACATAGGCAGAATTGAGGAGAGCACGGCAGGCACCATGGGACCATTCACACTGCTGTTGACGCGACCCTTTTCAGGCAGGAGGTCATCTAATATTCAGAGGCTATGTGCAGGAGCTCAATTCTAGTGTGTAAATAAAAAAACATGATGTGCATGATGGTTTCTTTAAAATATTTTGTAATGATTGTATGTCACTTCATTCTGGCAAAAGTAATACACAATGAGCAACAAATGATCAGTAAAGTATAGACTTAAATATCCATAAACATTGTACTTCATTACTATTATTATCGTTTATTTATGAGGTGCCATAACGGGTCCACAGCGCCGTACATAGAGCATGGGACAACAGTACAGGGTAACAGTACACTGCATACAGGCACAATGCCTAAAAAGGGTTTAATTATAAACCATTAACTGATCTGCGCCACCCTCCTTTTGATGTCAGAACAGCTTTGTTTCACAGATATACTCTATCACCATCCTTTTCTCAGTAACAGAAGGAGTGCAGGGCACTTACTGATCAGATGACAGTGACGCTTTCTGAGCGACCCAACTTTAAAACCCAGTGTCGACAGCTTGTGAGATTGGACAAGATCCTTTTTCACTCTGTCAGTATGTGTCCCATGCACCCAAAACTACATTGTAAGCTTTATTAGTCAGGGAATTGTGCATGGACACATCTGGAACTTTATTGATGATAAATAAGTAATCAAAAAACAAAATCAATAGAAAAAGTATGGAAAGTGAGAGGAACACTGTGGAAGGGAGGTAGAGAAGGGTTTGTAGCTAGATTACCTGCATTAGCATTCTGTATGCTGCCATTAGCCAGAGTAAATAAATGTGTATATATACTCAAATATTAAACATAAGAACCCATTCACATTTACAGTATGCATTATCAGGGCCCCATACTTTATCAGACTTATTGGCCAGCTCTGTTTATCATATACTATTGTTTTTTTTATAGTACATGGATCAGAATAAACATCTCTTGTTAGATAAAAAGATATAGTAATGTTTCAGCATAACTATGTTCTCATGACATTGTATGTGCTTTCAGTTTATACAACACATTATTATTCTTTATGTAGCACCAACATATTCAGCAGCGTTGTTCAATTTGGGAAAAACTAGTTGAAGATGCAATGATTATTAAATGCAGTATCAAACAAAATGGGACACGAGAGCTACAATCTGAAGGACATAAGGGAAATGAAACATAAGGTAGAAGTGGACCAGCCATGTGTGATCACATAGATGAACTTTAGTTCAGAAAACATTATGTAACATAGTCATCCAGCTGGTTTCTATGCAAGCACAGATGTCAGGAGCTTTGAAGACAAAAGGGACAATTTAAGGTACAACACAGGCTGATCCTGATCCTTGGCCCAAGAGCTCAGCGAGCAGTGTTCAGTTTGACCACACATGACAGTAGTTTAATTGGAAGTGATTTACTAGTTTACTAGTTTCGTACTTTCTTTCCTGGCTATTAACAGGATCAGAAGGTAACCGCAGATACAGACCAATAGCTGTAAGTTATTTTCTAACATTCCGGATGATGACCAAATCGAAATCCCATTATTGTTTTGGCGCCACGCACTGCACTATCAAATCGTGTACTGTCACATTAACTTTTGTTCTCTATATACATTGCATTTTCCTTATGTGAAGGTAGTTAGGATTTCCTCTGCTCTGTAGAATTATTACCACAGCTGGGATAGATCTGTCTTCATCTGATAAACCATTTTGTAATACTTTCTGCTCCATCACATAGCTTTCTTGCCTTCTCCTTTAGAATGTAAGCTCCTGTTTCACTGCATCTCTGAGTAATAATTTCTCATATGGCTGCAGAATATGATGGTGCTTTTTAAAAAATGAATACCAATAATCCACTTTAGGAGATTAGAGAGTTTCAGTTATAAAGGTTGAAATTGTAGAAGTGATGTGAGTCAGTATATATTACTCCTTCACTTTTACAGATATGAAGTATCATCCCATGCATGAACTTTAACAATAAGTGTTTACAGTCTTGTGTTTAGGTTTGCATACACAGGCCATATCAAATACAGTAGCAAAACAACATCATCCTTGGTCTTGTTTGCAAATAAAGCTACATGTGTTCCAAGATTGTAAGTGTATTCACTGCTTTTTCAGCACAACTAAGAACTCACAGTACTAGAAGCAGAAAGAAGGTGACAGACCACGGGGAACTACAAAGTGCCATTGAATCCATCAAAAGAACCCAAGAAGAAATCAACAGGTGACTGTTTCTTGTTCAGTTTGTTTCTTCTTCTTTACTATTAAATATATTTTGCTTTTACTTAGTCTTTTATTTATTAACAGTTATTCATATAATGCCTATATATTACAAAGAGCTTTGCAGAGAATCAGTCAATTTGCATCAGTCCCAGCCCCAGAGGAGCTTACGATCTATATTTACTATACACACACTAGGGTTATTTGTGTCGGAAGCCAATTAGCCTATCAGTATGTCTTTGAAGGTGAAGAAACCAGAGGAGAACCCTCTGGCAAGCACTGGAGCCTTGCAAATAACACACAATTGATTCATCAATATTCTTTGTAATGACATTTGAACATATCTTCAGTACAACTTTATTTATATTTTGGTAGGGTTATTATTTTTCCAGCCTATGCTTGGAATGTATTGTATACTTTTGGTTCATTTAGTGTCTTTCATATTGTCAGCTCATGTGCTCTTTTGTACTGTACATTGCAGCGAAATAGACAAATTTCAATAACTCCCAATTTCCTTCTTTCTTTTGTAGGAACATCATCGCCCTCCGTAATCGTGTAAATACAAATGCCTCAAACGGAGATAACAATTTTCTTCAGCAAAGAGACTATTGTATTATCTTCTTTCTGATTTTACTCCAGATTGCCATTAACTACATGTTCAAGTGATAAAAAAAAGTTGCATATGGAAATATGTCATGTCTGAAACTGTCACTGTTGGATTGGGACCACTTTTAGCCTTGTAGGCATTTTCAGTGCATTTGGACTTTTGGGTGTAAAATTATTCTCCAGTCTGAAATGGTGGCCCTAGACTCTGGAGACATTATCAACTTGTAATGATCACCGCATCACTAGTAACTCAAGTGTGAAAGTGCCAGCTCTATATACCTAGCTATCGCTGTGTATTAAATGTTGAAATATTTACATAAGTAATGCTATAGTTTTACAAATGTCTATATACATTTATGTATGGAATTGACTGTCCTCTGTAGATCTCAACACTGAAGATATACATTGCTTGAACTGAGAATAGCTTGCAAAATTCAGTTTTGAAATAAGAGTGTGCAAAGCAAAGGTCTAGTCAATTCAGAGACGTCGTAAATGTCACACACTGACCAAATATGTTCTTAAATCAATCCTTTTATTTGTACAACCATATTTGTAAAGGACTGCTGGTGCCAGGTGACTCATTCCATAGCTAGTAGATGTTTCCAGCAGGTTTGTCTACTTAATTCAAGCTAGCATGGCAACATATCAGCTTGAGACAGGGATAGCAACATCAAATGTTGGCATGTCACATATAAAATTATTATGTCACATATTAATAAATTATTATTATTGCCGTAGAAGCAAACTATTTCTAGTACCTGTGGAAGGTAATGAACATAACATTACTTACAGTATTTGAGTATGGATTGCACAATGTTCACATCTTTTTTTCCTCCCTTTTATCTCGCTGTCGATTGCAGAGATTAAAGATATGGACCAGATTAATTTTCCCGATAAATACATAGTTTTCCTTGTTACTGGATGTAGACAATTGTAGAAGCTACCATATTAATCGGAAAATGATTGGGTGGGTCAGTAGAACTGCAGTGTTTATGCATTATTAAACAGAAGCTGTCATTTGGGCTACCAGACAGGTAGGTGTTTTGCAAAGACCATTGATATTGCATTGCAAGCAAAATGCAACACAAGTATCCTGCCAGTAAAATACGCCAGCTAGGGATTGGAGTGCAAGAAAATGATGCAGACCTAACATACCACCGCTAAACTCGCACAGTGCTCCGTTTGGAACACAGTATGAGTGGCTTCTGCAAAGGCGGTCACCTGAACTACAGTAGTGCTTAACAGACTACAAAAAATATTGTTACACTCTTCTGTTTTGTGGAATGAGGCACCTGCTATCTGTAGCAACAGCTTTGTGGTATTTTCAGTGCTGTTTTTCAATATTCTACCTATATAACATTTAGACCATGTATAGACCCATATTCATCATCTAATCCCCAGAGATGATGGAGCTTTCATCGTTTTCCACTTCATCAGTTAGATTAGTAGCATATATTTGGTAGCATTGTATTTCAAGAGAAATAATAGATTTACAGTTTAAGATTGTTGTACCTGACATCTAAATCATGGTCAAGATTCTTGACATATTTAATACAGCCTACCCAGCTGATGGCATGTAAAGAAATATAAAAGATGGAATACTTCAGTTTTGGCTACAAAACAACCTATTTTGGTGGGCTGCTGGTACAATATTGGTATTGTGGAAACTTTATCTGCAGAATATTTTGCAGCCTGGACTATTACAATAATGACTATGTATGTTACACGCTTACTTCAGTTTGTAGTAAACACGTCGGTGATACATGATGATCTAATGTTACTATCTAAACACAGTGACAGCTTTAGATATATTTGCCAAAATGAAATGGACAAGAAACAAAGGCAAATAATGACAACTCTTCCTGCCAAAGCAGTCCGAACATTCCTTATATACAGCTTCCATCCTTACATTACAAAAGGCGATGCTTCCACCGTGTGGAGAACTATGGGATTGCTGTATGTGTCTCTTGTGTCATACCAAATTTAATAGTGTAAACTATATGATTGTGTAAAATACCAACAATTTATCTGTCATGGAATATCTGTATACAATACCCTCAATTTTATTTTACTTTTTAGACGTTAAGTTATAGGACAGATGTATTTATATTTAAATGTTAATAATCTATATGAAGAAAGAAACAAAAATTGTATCTTCCTGTTTTCCTTGCTAAAGATATAATTAATGTAAGAAATCTCTTGTATGTATTTGTCTCATAATTGACTTTTGTTTATGATTAGTGGCTCCACGTTAAAGCCATTTTTATGTGACCTCATCAGTGCAAAAGGGATGAATGACACTACTCTGTAGCGTGCACTGAAGAGGTTAAACATTTAAACATGTAGTGTCTTCAGATTTCACAACGCAATTAAGAATTGTAAAGTGAATTGTGTAGGTAGAAAGATGTTTTCCTTCTTGTACAGAAAAACACCATCAAATGGTGATAATTACAATCTATACAGTGCACTCCAAAAATGTCTTTTTAAATGTAAATTGTATATTGGATTTTTGAAATGATATAGAAATGTGTTAGCAATATATAAACATAGTACATGTTACTCGTTAATTCCTTCTTGCACTGGAGTTCCACACCAGGCAGCATATTCATTTCTATTACACATAAACAATATAGGGCAGATGAGAATATTTGTAAAATGAGTGTTGTCCATACAGAGGAGAACCACTTCTTAATGTAAACACTTCCACACTTCATGTAACCTTCTATGGGCATGGAGAAAGTTATTTCATGTAGTTATTAGACAAGCGTTTGTTGCAAGTAACCTTGTTCCATTACACTCAGTTACATTAAGTACAATCAGTTCAATTATTGACACGTGTCATGGGTCTGAGCATTATTGTCATGCTGTCTGTTAACCCAGGAACTTGGCTGATCACTAAATTGCACTGCTTCCAGCATTATTTCATCAAGTCCAGTTGTAACATTGCTTCACATGTTCTCTCCTTGTACACTAGAGGGTGCTTGAAATGCCTTGTTATTTTGAAGAGATAAACAAACAAGACTGTTTGTCCCATTAGTGCCAGATCAAGTATCTCCTATTGTAAGTTGCCCCATCTGGCACGTTAAGGAGTAGAATACAGTAGCAGTGTTGTCATTTTTCTGTAGCTCATGTATGTCCTACACTTGCACTTTTTGGATAAGACTGAAAGCCCATGAGCTGTCTGAACATAGCTAACTGTGCCTTTTTAATAAACAAGTGGGTAGAGGTGTTTGGGTTTGTGCCATATACATGTGATAGCAGGTTTCAAGCCCATGCTCTTACTTTTCTAAGAGGATTTGCAATACTTGGTGAGATATTTACCTCCTTCACTCTTGAAGGGTAAGCTGTATGCAGCCTTTCACGTTAATCTGCTTCTTTCTCATTGGGTGGCCTGCTGCAGAGGTGCTGGATGAGCAGCAGGGTCAGAGGGGGCCCGAGATGTTATAATATCGTTGCATTTTTGTTCACGTATTGGGTGTATATACAACAAAGTCATTACAATTTGTGGCATATCCTTAATAGCCATAGCAACAAGCAGTGACCTCTGACACAAAAGTTTGACTTCATTTTTTTTGTATTTCACAGCTTTTAAATATAAAAACTTCAAGTAAACTGTAAATTGTGTCTTCTATATCCTGAGTTATTCACAGTGGCTACCACACATGGCTCTCTACTCTGAAGAGGTCGGGTTCAGTTTGACCGAAGATTTATTTTACTTGTCCTACTTTTTGTCTCTTCTATTTACAAAAACCTTGTAAACTGGACTCCTGTATTTTTTATGCACGCCTGTTATTTTACCATCAATGCTTGTTTTTTGTACTGTTACATTTTTAAACAACTAATAGACTGTTATTAAGACCAGTGTTATGTATTGACGGAGAGCCAGAACCCATGACAAAATGAATGTGAATAAAACTTAATAGAAGATGACAAAAAACAGGCAGAAATATTTATATAAAACTACGGTTTATTTTATTATTTTGTATGTTGAGCCTCTGAGCAGGATTACTGATGTATCTTAGCATAATTGTGCACACATCATTTTTAGGAGAATTGTAAAGTGTCAATGAGCTAGGATTGAACAAAGTCAAAGAATGAAAAGTCCTGTCTTTTGAAGCATGTACATGTTTATGCGTGTTTTAACATCTTGTCCAATGGCTTTTTGAAAATTTGAAGCACTACAACTGGTCAGTAGTTTTGTATTTTCAATTAGAATAAAAATGTGATCATACAGTATGTCTCGTCTGTTTTTGCATGCACTGAAACAAACTACAGAATGACATGGGATACATTGCATTGTAACATGAACATCCATATGTTTATACATTTTAAAACTTTGAAAGCTATAATGCAACGGTGGGCAAAAGGTGTCCCACTAAGCTTTCGCTTGGGCCCCCCAGCAGGCTACTCCTGATCTGATTAGAACGGGGCTGAGGACTTCCACATCATGTGATCTCCTTTGCACAATGCAGGGAGGTCATGCAGAATACCTGGTGAAGGAGGGAGTACACTGCACACTCCCTCCTTCCTCTAGATGGCCTCTTTGAAGGCTGGAGAGCGACTTATGTGGCCCTCCAGCTACTTCCTGCTGCCCATCACTGCTATGGTGAATTTTGTCATTAAATACCCAATTTCTAATGTGTATAAATTTGCTTTATTAGAAACACATGTTCTAGCTCTTTGATGTAAAACAGTAAGTAATATTTTCTAACATTACCCCTGAGCTACTCATGACATTAACAGTTTGTGCTCTAATGTTGTGTTAATGATCAACTTCTGGAAATCATTCTCTCCAGAACGTCAAAAAAATATTAAAGTAGAGGTAAGCTGAAAATTAAAATTGAGAAGATAACCTCAATTTAACAGATGATTGTACTGATTTACGTCAGTTCTAAACGGTCTTTGAGAGAAACTATCATTGCACCCATTCAGAAAGGTGGTTATGTGCTAAACATGACATACATGCCAGAGTAAATATATATTAAACTGTGTTGTCTGTTGGATCTTCACTGAAATATGACAGTGCCCAGATCTAGCAAGAAGCTTTTGTAGCATTCATGAAACATTTAGACACTAAAGTTGTTGCATAGATAAACTTACCAGGGTCTTTAAAAACTACTGAGAGCCTAGAAATAGCACATGCCATTGTGATCTACTACATTTTATGCACATTATGACAAGGCCTTCAGATGCATTCAGATTCAAGAAAACACAACACAGGGTAACCTACCACAGGCAGATCCACTTTATTGTGGAAAACAAAATTCTACAAATGTGCTGGCCACTAAACAGGGGGACTCCCAGCATAGCAATTACTCTCAATAGTGTTACATTGATCATAGTTACACTGCTCTAAAGCCATACACTCAATTTACTTCAGGAAGAAGTTTAGCACACAGTTACTGTATCCTTTATTGTTTTGTTTTTTTAAGGACACCACGTTGAAACCATACAGTGATGCACACAACTACTTCTCCTGGGAAACCTGATGAGCACCAGATGGCCGTCACTTCCTCCTTGCTATATTGCATGTACTATTACAACAAGAGTTACAAGCCTAGTTTCTACATGGGCCATACCAAAGAGATGTGCAAAAAATTAGTCTGTTGCAGAATTTAATTGATCAAATTTAATTCTGAAATATTTAGGAATGAAAAACCCAATTGCATAGAATGAGGTTAGGGCGACAAAATCCACTTGCCACAGTCATTCAACACACAATGATAGTATGAATGAAAGATATTTCCACAATCGTTTTATCAAATGATTTGTATGTATACAAACAATCTATTTGTAATACATGTGACTTAATTATGATTGTTCAGTCTGTCTACATACCAAGCAAGACAATGCTTTGCATGTACTGGATTATCACAATTTTCCAACTTGAGCAATCATATTTCTGTACAATCTTTTCAATTAAGTTCTTTTGTTAATGTGAGCGAAAATCTGTACATGTGGATACCTTTTACCTTTAATAAATTAGATTTCAGCAGTTGAAAAACGAAGGTTTCATAGAGGGATAAAAACTTCACGTGGTAGAGTAGTTCCAGTATTTTACTCATTATACATAAATTATTCCACCATAGTCTTAACATTTTAAAGGGGTTGTCTACTTTTACAGTCTCACTCTTTACACCGATCAGCCACAACATTAAAACCACTGTGAAGTGAATAAGATTGTTTATCTCTTTAGAATGGCACCTGTCAAGGGTTGTAATATATTAGGCAGCAAGTGAACAGTCAGTTCTTCAAGTTGATTTGTTGGAAGGAGGAAAAAATATGCAAGTGTAAGGATCTGAGCGACTTTAACAAGGGCCAAATTGTGACGGCTAGCCTGGGTTGGCGCATCTCCAAAATGGCAGGTCTTGTGTGTTCCCTGTATGCAGTCGTTGGTACCTACCAAAAGGTACTAACGACTGCAAGGAAGGACAAAAGGTGAACCGGCAACAGAATCGTGAGTGCCCATCTGATCCAATCCCATAGAACTACTATAGCGTAGATGTGTTGAAAAAGTTAATGATGGCTTTGATTAAAAGGTGTCGGAACATACAGTGCAGTGCAGCTTGCTGCTTAGCTGCAGACCGATCAGAGTGCCCATGCTGACTCCTGTCCACCGCCAAAAGCGATTAAATGGGCACGTGAGTGCCAAGACTTGAGCAGTGGAAGAAGGTGGTCTGGTCTGATGAATAAGTTTCTTTTACATCATGTGGACGACGGGGTGTGTGTGTCATTTACCTGGCAGAAAAGATGGCGCCAGGATAAACTATGGGAAGAAGGCAAGCCGATGGAGGTGGTGAGATGCTCTGTGCAATGTTCTGCTAGGAACCCTTGAGTCCTGGCATTAGGTTTGGTTGATACTTTGACACATACCACCTACCTAAACATTGCTGCAAGTCAAGTACACCCCTTTATGGCAACGGTGTTCCCTGATGACAGTGGCCTCTTTCAGGGGGATAATGCACACAACAAAAAGTGTTCAGAAATGGTTTGAGGAACACAACAAAGAGTTGAAGGTGTTTACTTGGCTTCCAAATTCCCCAGATCTCAATTCAATAAAGGGGTCATAGGTGTTTTGCCGGCACGAGGTGGACCTACACAATATTAGGCAAGTGGTTTTAATGTTTTGGCTGATTGGTGTATATCACACAACTGTTGAGAATATACATTTACTCCTTTTCAATCATTTTAAAATTATGACTGGTGGGGGTGTGGTCTGGCAGCAATCAGGAAAGGGTGCACACCTGCAAACCTCACTATAAAATCCACTTTAATCAGGGATTCCCCTGTCCTCCTTCACTGAGTTGATTCTCAAATGAGCTCAGACCCACCTGTCTGCAATTTGCCAGCTTTGTCCTCTGGAAAGGAGAGATAACTGAGACCTGCAGCTTATGAGGTGCTATTTGGGAAACTGGGCACTGAAAAAGCACACCAGCCCCAATAACATCTACCCAGAGACATTGTTACAACACCACCTCCATGGACTCTGGGCATAGCTAGGATTAATAGGCCGAAAGACGCTGGTCGTTCAACGCATCCTGCAGAAATCGGATATTCTTCCCACACCAAGACTCAAGAACTGGGACACTGACAAGATGGGTGTTCGGGACCAATAAGCCCTTCACCAAGCCAAATTGGTGGCACACGCCACAAATTGGGGGCAGTATCTATATATTTATTCCGTTATTTATATAGTGCTTTAACAGAGAATATTTAATGAATTTAACCCATGACCCCAGCTCAATGACGCAGCAATGCTAACTACTGTGTTGCATGTATCATTAACAACTACTGTACATAAAAGCCTCCAACTAGTGACAGAGCTCTGATTGCCACTACCTCCTGCATGGTATAAAAGTATGGTAATTTTATACAAATAAAACTAAATTTTGTTTTTGAATTTGTATGCATGTCCTTGTTGCATACCTCCCAACTTTTGAGGTAATCTAATGCACAGAAAAGAGGTGTGGCCACAGTCCCAGGAGCACACTTAGTGCTTCTGAAGCTATAAGCCATCCTTATCTCCCCTCACCTAAAAACTTGCATACTTTGCTGCATGCACCCGTTCAGAGTGATACGTCCATATGTATCATATGCAATAGCTTTGGATATGTTGAGCTTCAGGTAGCTCTCAGCCATCCAAGTGGAGATGGCAGAGAAGCAGTTGGACACATGGGAGAGAAGAGAAGGAAAGAAAGGAAGAAATATACATTAGAGTGTCATCGGCATTGAGGTGATATTGGAGGACAATGAGTTGGTGAGTCAACCAAGAGAAGAGATGTAAATGGCTAAAAGCAGTGAGTCAAGAAGAAAAGGAAGATGCTGCGAAGGTCAATGGAGCGATGGCTGTCAAGGATGAGAGGGTGGTCAAAAACAGCAGAAATATCAGGGAGCAAGAGAAGGGAGAAATGGCCCTTTGACTTAGCTAAGAGTAGTCACCTTGGTAAGGACAGTCTTAATGGAATGGAGAGGACAGAAGCCTGATTGTAAAGGGCAAAGGAGAGAGTGAATGGTGAGAGTGTATTTAACAGTTGTAGACTAGCCAATCAAGTAGTTTGGAAAGGAATGGGAGTAGGTATGTGAGGCAGAAGCTGGAGATGGAGGCAGGGTTGAAAGATGGTTTCTTGACAATAGGGGTGATGAGTGCGTGTTTGAAGATGCAAGGGAAGACACCTGTAGGTGAAAAGATCCATTTATGTTTCAAAGAAGCCTGGTACGAGGCTACTCACTGTCAGTTGTATGTTATCACGGTGCAATATTTTGTGGTATTTCAGTTTAGGGCACTCCTTATTTTTGTTTTATATATACACACACTGCAGATTTGGCACTACATTGTTCCATCGTTGAATGAGATTTTTAGTTCAGTTTAAAAATCTCATTCAACGTTATGATGTGCTTTGGAATGATAATCGTTCCTCATTGCAGGGTACACACTACTGTGATACTGGGCCAACCGGTGGTTTATCATCTGATTGGCCCGATAATCAGCTGAAAACACAATAGTGTGTACCCACGCTAACAAGTGGAAAAGAATTGGAGAGCACTAAATACTTTTGTAGTGAATGCATAATATAATAGAGATAATGGAATTAGGCACCAATACAAAGTGACAAATGCAAATGAAAACAGTGCACAAATTAATTTATTGACTATAATATGTTGACAAGATGACGTAGTAGAGGGACTAGCCTAACAAGGATTCATAGCGGCTGCCCTCTTGAAGATGGCAGAAACTTCAAGGCATGTTGGTGCTATGTATACTATACTACAGCATTTATATACCAAATGCTTACAGATAGTGGTGCAAAATAACCCATATGGTCTATCCCCAAACTCTGAGAAAGTGGCGTTTTCTTTTTAATAAATACAAGGAACCCCATTATCTTTGATCAGGGGTGTCAAGGGTTTTCATGGAAAGGTAACATCTATGTTGCAGGCTTTTAAATATGTCAACCAGTGAACTACAGCCGAGACCACAAAAAGCTCATTACGGCTGTGGAAGGCAAACAGTTATTATGCAATGTATGTCTGCATGCCCTTGAATGGAATAAAAAGCAATGGTGAATATTGCATTATCCATTAAGTGCTAAAAGGACAAGATTTTCCTACTTCTTTTCTCTAATGAGTCTTCCTGTTACAAACCACCATAGCTCTTACCAAGGGTTGGGTACGGATTATCTATGCTGATAATTCCGACCTGGTGAATTCCTCCAAAAAAATGCGAAAGAATTAAATTCAGATTGTAAAATAAAGAGACTTACTTTGAATTCGACACTGTAGGTGAGCGATGAAAGCACAATGTTGAAAGCAAGGTATTCCGATTGAAGAAGTCTTCGGAAGTGCGGGGTAACGTCATCGCAACGTCTGTCAATCGGCAAATTTAAATCGGCAATGTGGGGACCCCAAAGGTTAAGTGCTTAAACACTTAACCCCACATTGCCTCTTTAAATTTGGATTGACAGACGGCACAATGACGTCACCGAAATGGTGGTAATCGTATGACTTTGGTAACCGGTGGTAATCGTATAAACGATTACCAAAGTCATTTACATTTCTCCAAAGCATGGGAGACATTCTTTCTGTGTATATCTAATGTTACTCATCTTTAACTGCAAAGCATGTATTGACTTACACTCTTCACATTTGAACCCTCCATTTATACATTTTAAGAACATGAATTTACCCCATAGCAGCTATTTTTACACAATACATATTTGCTTTTGGCCTTTACCTGTCAAGCAAAAAAATATAAAGGTTCTGTTACAATACAGAACTATACCAGGCCTATGTATACTACATACTTACCAGGGATGAGCGGGCTCGGATCTCCGCTATCCGAGCGGGCTCGGATCTCCGCTATCCGAGCAGCCCCGAACAGTGCGGATCCGAGCCATTATCCTGCCGTCGGATCTCGTGATACTCGGATCCTTTAAATTCCCCGCTTGCCGCCATCTTCACTCGGGCATTGTACATGGAAGTGGGAGGTTGTGTATTCTCTGTCCTGGTTAGTGCAGTGGTGCTTTGTCCTATGCTCTGTCCTGCTGAGTCCAGTGGTGCTTTGTCCTGTGCTCTGTCCTGCTGAGTCCAGTGGTGCTTTGTCCTGTGCTCTGTCCTGCTGAGTCCACTGGTGCTTTGTCCTGTGCTCTGTCCTGCTGATTCCAGTGGTGCTTTGTCGTGTGCTCTGTCCTGCTGAGTCCAGTGGTGCTTTGTCCTGTGCTCTGTCCTGCTAAGTCCATTGGTACTGCTATATATCAACGTTCACTGTTCCTGCAGTCAAAAAAAATTAGTACTGCAATATTTAACTACGTTCACTGTTCCTGCAGTCCAGAAAAATGAGTACTGCAATATTTAACTACGTTCACTGTTCCTGCAGTCCAGAAAAATGAGTACTGCAATATTTAACTACGTTCACTGTTCCTGCAGTCAAAAAAAATTAGTACTGCAATATTTAACTACGTTCACTGTTCCTGCAGTCAAAAAAAATTAGTACTGCAATATATAACTACGTTCACTGTTCCTGCAGTCAAAAAAAATTAGTACTGCAATATTTAACTAAGTTCACTGTTCCTGCAGTCAAAAAAAATTAGTACTGCAATATATAACTACGTTCACTGTTCCTGCAGTTAAAAAAAAAAAAGTACTGCAATATTTAACTACGTTCACTGTTCCTGCAGTCCAGAAAAAATAGTACTGCAATATTTAACTACGTTCACTATTCCTGCAGTATAAAGGAATTTGTACTGCTGTATAACTCCAGTCCAGTGGTACTGTCCTGTGCCGCATATAATTTTTAAAGCCTTTGCCGGGTGTGTGTGTGGTTTAGGGGTACGCTCTCTTGTGCTGGATATAATGGAGTACAAAAATTTGGAGGATAAAGTAGGGAAAGATCAAGAACCACTTCCTCCTAATGCTGAAGCTGCTGCCACTAGTCATGACATAGACGATGAAATACCATCAACGTCGTCTGCCAAGGCCGATGCCCAATCTCCTAGTAGAGGGCATGTAAAATCCAAAAAGCCAAAGTTCACTAAAATTAGCAAAAAAACTAAATTAAAATCATGAGGAGAAACGTAAACTTGGCAATATGCCATTTACGACACGGAGTGGCAAGGAATGGCTTAGGCTCTGGCCCGTGTTCATGACTAGTGGTTCAGCTTCACCCAAGGATCTAAGTCCTCCTCCCCCCCTCTAAAAAATTTAAGAGAGTTAAGCTGTCATCAACAACACAGTAAACAACTCTGCCATCTAAAGAGATGGCTTCACAAATCCCAAAGGCGAGTTCAAGGGTGTTGGTGGTTGCGAAGCCTGACCTTCCCATCACTGTACGGGAAGAGGTGGCTCCTTCCACCATTTGCAGCACGCCCTCTGCATATGCTGGAAGGATCACCCACAGTGCAGTTACAGATTTGGCTAATGAAGGTGTCAATGTTGTACACCGGGAGGACTATATTGATGTAGCTGGCGCTGAGGAGGAACTTGACGAGGAGGATGCTGATGTGGTTATCTTAAATGAGGCACCAGGGGGGCAAACAGTTGTTGTCCATGGGAAGAAAAAGCCCATCGTCATGCCTGGCCAGAAGACCAAGAAATCCACCTCTTCGGTCTGGAATTATTTCTATCCCAATCCGGACAACAAATGTATGGCCATATGTATCTTATGTAAAGCTCAAATAAGCAGGGGTAAGGATCTTGGCCACCTAGGGACATCCTCCCTTATACGTCACCTGAATAACCTTCATAATTCAGTATTTAGTTCAGGAACTGTGACTAGGACCGTCAGCAGTCCAGGGACACCTAAATCCCTTGGTCCTGTTGTATCCACACCAGCAACACCCTCCTCATCAATGTCCTCCTCGATTTCGATTGTAGATAGTCCTGCAGGCCATGTCACCGGCATGACTGAGTCCTCCTCAATCCGGGATTCTTCCGGAGGATCCTGCAGCGCTATGCCTACTACTGCAGCTGCTGGTAGTCGGTCATCTTCCCAAAAGGGAAGTCGTAAGACCGCTACGTCTTTCACTAAACAATTGACCGTACAACAGTCGTTTGCCATGAGCACCAAGTACGACAGTAGTCATCCTATGGCAAAGCGGATAACAGCGGCCTTAACAGCTATGTTGGTGTTAGACGTGCGTCCGGTGTCCGCCATCAGTGGAGTGGATTTAGACGGTTGATGGAGGTATTGTGTCCCAGATACCAAATCCCGTCTAGATTCCACTTCACTAGGCAGGCGATACCAAAGATGTACAGAGAAGTACGAAAAAGTGTCCTCAGTGCTCTGAAAAATGCGGTTGTACCCACTGTCCACTTAACCACGGACATGTGGACAAGTGGTTCAGGGCAAACTAAGGACTATATGACTGTGACAGCCCACTGGGTAGATGCATCGCCTTCCGCAGCAACAGCAGCATCAGTAGCAGCATCTCCAATATGCCTGCTTGTTCCAAAGCAGGCAACGTTGTGTATCACCGGTTTTAGTAAGAGGCACAACGCTGACAACCTCTTAGAGCAACTGAGGGAAATAATCTCACAGTGGCTTACACCACTTACACTCTCCTGGGGATTTGTGGTGTCGGACAACGCCAGTAACATTGTGCGGGCATTACATATGGGCAATTTCCAGCATGTGCCATGTTTTGCCCACACAATAAATTTGGTGGTGCAGCATTACCTGAAGAGTGACAGGGGTATGCAGGATATGCTTGCGGTGGGCCGCAAAATTGCTGGACACTTTTGGCATTCTGCTACTGCCTACCGCAGACTCGAGCAACATCAGAAAAGCCTGAACCTGCCCTGCATTCACCTCAAACAAGAGGTTGTGACACGCTGGAACTCCACCCTCTATATGCTGCAGAGGATGGAGGAGCAGCAAAAGGCCATTCAAGCCTACACAGCCACCTACGACATAGGCAAAGGAGTGGGGATGCGCCTGAGTCAAGCGCAGAGGAGACTGATTTCCGTGTTGTGCAAGGTTCTCCAGCCGTTCGAACTTGCCACATGAGAAGTCAGTTCCGACACTGCCAGCTTGAGTCAGGTGATTCCCCTGATCAGGCTATTGCAGAAGCAGCTGGAGAAAGTGAGGGAGGAGCTGGTAAAGCATTGCGATTCCACAAAGCATGTAGCTCTTGTGGATGAAGCCCTTCGTACGCTTTGCCAGGATCCGAGGGTGGTCACTCTTTTAAAGTCAGAGGAATACATTCTGGCCACCGTGCTCGATCCTCGGTTTAAAGCGTATGTTGTGTCTCTGTTTCCGGCGGACACAAGTCTAAAGCGGTGCAAAGACCTGCTGGTCAGGAGATTGTCCTCTGAAGAGGACCGTGACATGCCAACAGCTCCTCTTTCATTTTCTTCCACACCTGTGGCTGCGAGGAAACAGCTGAGATTTCATAAACGACCCGCTGGCGGGGATGCTGAGAACATCTGGTCTGGACTGAAGGACCTGCCAACCATTGCAGACATGTCTACTGTCGCTGCATTGGATGCTGTCACCATTGAAATAATGGTGGAGGAATACTTTGCTGACACCATCCAAGTAGACATGTCAGACAGTCCTTACTTTTACTGGCAGGAAAAAAAGGCAGTTTGGAAGCCCCTTTACAAACTGGCTCTATTTTACCTGAGTTGTCCCCCCTCCAGTGTGTACTCGGAAAGAGTTTTTAGTGCAGCGGGGAACCTGGTCAGTGAGCGGCAAAGGAGGTTGCTTCCGCAAAATGTTGAGATCATGATGTTCATCAAAATGAATAATCAATTCTTCAATGAAGACCAGCAATGGCCTCCAGAGGGACCTGTGATTGTGGAGTCCAGCGGGAACGAATTGATAATGTGTGAGGATGAGGATGTACACACTGAAGTGGGCGAGGAATCAGAGGATGAGGATGAGGATGACATCTTGTCTCAGTAGAGCCAGTTTACTTTGTACAGGGAGAGATGAATAGCTTTTTTTGTGTGGGGGCCCAAAGAAACCAATCATTTCAGCCACAGTAGTTTGTTAGGCCCTGTCGCTGAAATGATTGGTTTGTTAAAGTGTGCATGTCCTTTTCCGCAACATAAGGGTGGGTGGGAGGGTCCAAGGACAATTCCATCTTGCACCTCTTTTTTTTCTTTGCCAGCTCGTTTTGTGGGGGTCCAAACGAACCAATCATTTCAGCCACAGTTTTGTAGGCCCTGTCGCTGAAATGATTGGTTTGTTAAAGTGCACATGTCCTATTTCACCAACATAAGGGTGGGTGAGAGGGCCCAAGGACAATTCCATCTTGCACCTCTTTTTTTGGCATTATGTGCTCTTTGGGGCCTAGCTTTTGAAACTGCCATCCTGTCTGCCACTGCAGTGCCACTCCTAGATGGGCCACGTGTTTGTGCCGCCCACTTAGCTTAGACATCCAGCTACATCAGTGCAACCTTTTGGCCTAAAAACAATATTGTGAGGTGTGAGGTGTTCAGAATAGACTGGAAATGAGTGGAAATGAATGTTATTGAGGTTAATAATAGTGTAGGAGTGAAAAAAAAACCAAAAATATGGATTTTAGCACTTTTTAAAAAAAAAATCAGAACCCAAAACCCTAAATCAGAACCAAAACCTTGAGTGGGGTGTTTTGGCAAAACCAATCAGAACCCAAAACACAAAAAGTGGCCAGTGCACACCCCTGATACTTACCAACGTTGGCAAAGCTTGCTCTGGGAGATCGGGGGGAGGTGGGCGTGTTGGGAGCAGGGCCTGGCAAGTCGCATCATTTGGCCCCACCCTCTAAACATCAATTGCCTTTTCAGACCAATTGAAGCAGGAGGCAAGGCCACTATGACGCATGATTTGTGTTTTAAGCCCCGCCCCCGTACTGCTTAGGAACCGGGAGCTTAGTCTGCTCTCCCAGGAAACCAGGAGGACTCCCAGAAATCAGAAATTCGGGAATGTCCGGGAGAGCAGGCAACTATGGTATAC
Source organism: Mixophyes fleayi (assembly GCF_038048845.1). Lineage (NCBI taxonomy): Eukaryota > Metazoa > Chordata > Amphibia > Anura > Limnodynastidae > Mixophyes > Mixophyes fleayi. Next base: position 240,784,147 of record NC_134405.1, on the reverse strand, counting down.
TATTTGGTCAGCATGAAAAATAAGCAGTACTCACATATGACCATTTTTTAAAAACTCAAAGCTCTCAGAAAGCATTTGTTAAATTTGTCTCCCCCCACAACCTTTATTTTATTGCTTTTAAAGTACTGTAATTTGAAATCATTTAACCCTTCTCTCTCTCGGCCTCTCTGGATCTGTCCATGTCTGGTTCACCTCATACCTTGCTAACCGCTCCTTCTCTGTATCCACGTCTTGCTCTTCCACCTCCCCCTTCCCTCTCCCTGTAGGCGTCCCGCAGGGCTCTGTTCTCGGCCCTTTACTCTTCTCGCTCTATACTTCCTCACTTTGCGCTCTCATCTCCTCCTTTGGTCTTCAGTATCACCTTTATGCTGACGACATTCAACTCTACATCTCTTCTCCTGATCTTTCTTCCACCCTCCTCTCTCGGGTATCTGACTGCCTCTCAGCCATCTCCTCCTGGATGTCCGCGCATTTCTCAAAATCAATATCTCCAAAACGGAACTCATAGTCTTTCCTCCGCCCAGACTCCCATCCCACCATGACCTCTCTATTGTCGTCAACAACACCACCATCTCCTCTGTTACCCAACTCTGCTGCCTGGGTGTCACCCTCGACTCCTCTCTCTCTTTTGCCCCCCACATCCATTCCTTTGCCCAGTCCTGTCGCTTCCAACTGCGCAACATTGCCCGCATCCGTCCCTTCCTCTCTCAGGATGCCACCAAAACTATCATCCACGCACTCATCATCTCCCGCCTGGATTATTGCAACCTCCTCCTCACTGGCCTCTCCCACTCCCATCTCTCCCCCCTCCGTTCTATAATCAATGCGGCCGCAAGTCTGATCTTCCTCTCACACCGCTCCTCTTCGGCCTCCCCTCTCTGCCTCGCCATACACTGGCTTCCCTTCCCCTACAGAATCCTTTTCAAACTCCTCACCACCACGTATAAGGCTCTCTCACACTCTACTACCCCCTACATCTCTAACCTCCTCTCCATTCACACTCCTGCTCGCTCTCTGTGCTCAGCCAATGACCGCCGCCTCTCCTCCTCTCTTATCACCTCTTCCCATTCCAGAATCCAAAACTTTTCCCGTGCAGCCCCCCTTCACTGGAATGACCTCCCTCGTTCCATCCGTCTCTCTCCTACTTTGTGTTCCTTCAAACGTGCACTGAAAACTCACCTCTTCCGTAAAGCTTACCAACCATCTACTTGACCACCTCACCACCTCCACTCGCTCTCCCTTCTCTCTTCTGGCTCCCCTTGTGCCTGTTCTGTCTACCCTCCTTTAGGATGTAAGCTCACATGAGCAGGGCCCTCTTCCCTCCTGTCTCCTCACCTGTTCTTCTGCTCCGTGCTTATTGCATCTGCCTGCCTGGAGTTTCTGATGTATTGGTATTTTTGTTTATTGTTCTGTACTGTTTCACCCTGTATAGTCTACTGTTTGTACTGTGTACGGCGCTGCGGAAATCTTGTGGCGCCTAACAAATAAATGATAATAATAAGTAAATTTTCCTTCCCCCATTGCTGGGACAGGACCCACTGTGGTATTTACTATGGGATTCATAAGAGGACTACAGTAAAGCCAAAGCAGAATTAAGATCAATCACTGTCCATTATTAAATATATCTCATTTAGTCTTAGCACTAAAAAACATAGTACATGCAATGCAACTTTGGGAATACTCATTCACAATGTTGGAATATTAAAATTGCTGACTTGCAAACTAGCTAATACACTTCAATGTCTCCTGGGATTAACTAATGCCTGAAAAGCACCTCACATGTAAATAAGCCTGACAGGGAAAACAATTCTTCCATCTGAATTCAGTAGAAATATTGCTATGTTCGTTGCTAGAGCAATGCACTGATTCTCCATTACTTTCAGTAGCTACACAGGAGAATTTACAGCAGCCTCCACCCCTGTGTACCACGTGACTACAGCAGTCACGTGACCTAGTGACGTCAGCAGGTCCTTTCGCTGAAAGGGATCTAGCGCTTGCCTAGTGCAGAGCGATGTACTGTAGTAGTGCAGGGTCCGTGCACTATGTGTGGGAGCGGTGGTATTAGCAGTATGTACCTTTAGGTCACATACGATAAATATTTATGAGGCTGTTTTTGATAGTTTCCATCAACATCTTGAGGAGATAAGCAAAGAAGGTTGTACATTGTGTGCAATTATTAGAGAACCAAGAATTATCACATGCAATGAATAGGTGCTGGAGTTGTGGGTCCCGGGTGCCGTTTATCTAGGGGTCCTAAACTGATCTAAGTTTTGCATATGTCTCTTGAGCGTTCAACACTAGAAACACCATTAGTATCTGGATTAACAGTGATTGCCTGGATCAGTTCAACATAGAAAGTAATTTGTGTTGTGTCTGTCTGAAAATGATGTTACCTGGTGACCACACCAACGCTTTTGTGTAATTGTGTTTCTTGTGAGCTCTTCACAAAAGAAATGACAGGATCTGTTTCTATTATGTCCTTATATACGTGGCCATATTGTCCACAGAGTGCTAGACTCTTACCTACTGCCCAGTTTTGATACATTTTAATTGTACAATTTAAGCATACAGACTAAGAATATAATGTAAAAATGATCTGCAATTATGTACACATTAACCAAAGATTTTCTTCTTGATTTGTTATTTCACTGGACTATGATAATTAAATATGCTTCTTTTGACAGGTAGCAAAAATGCATAGACATACAAAGGATGTGGACATCAATAAAATCCTGCAAGTGGCTGAATCTTTAGAGAATATTGTTTGTCGCTGTTTTGGTCCTGATGGAGGACAAGTTCTATTTATTAAATCCACTGGTGATCTTCTTATTACCAAAGATGGAAGAAGAATTCTTGAGTACCTTTTATTGGATCACCCTATTGCAAGGTATTTAGGCTATCTTTTTGTTATGTAGAGGGATTGTCCACTTTTTAACATCCCCATGTAATATAACCTCTGCCCGTTGTGGCTAAAAAAAACCTGTACCTGATGCCAAAATGCTGGATCGCAGCATTATCTCACATCACCGGAGTACTCATTGGATATAATATTCTTCTATAGAGATTTGTAGAATTCTTATTCAGAGGGCTGAATTGACTGTAATACTCAGTGGCTGAAATAAGCCAATCAAAGCCAGATATAGAGGGGGTTTGGTTCCTGGAGGGTAGACAATTGAGTTGTTATATTATTCAGGGTTGTCATCAAATGGTTTTCTACCTTTTCATGACACACAGATCTCTGGATACTGTGCAAAATAAAGTTGTCTTATGATTTCCTTGTACAGAAGCATCATAGTGATATTGGGATGTAACCTTCAAAGTTTTAAGCCTCCTGTGCATTGAATATAGACCGGTCTTTCTATTCATCCTGTTTGTTTCAGTTTCCTACAGAACATGTGCCAATACGCAAAACTCCTTGCTTCAACCTTTTAATATAAGCTTTCTTTTATATGTATTTGACATTGAGTATATGAATTTGTCTTATGTACTGTTAATTAATAAGAATTGTGTTTTGTTGTAAGGCTCTGAAATATTTATTGGTTTATAGACCCCTGTGCAAAGTTTTTTGTAATATGTCTCTCTGAACACCTTATGGTTTCACAAGGAAACATATGTATACAGTGCTACCATGTATGAACAACTGCAGTACATAGATCTGCTGCACTCATGCTTGTTATAGCTACAATCAGAAAGCTTGTTAATTCAAACAAAGCTAATCTTTAATTGTGTGTGAATTTTCGGAATGTAGTCGGATTGTCAACCATGAAAATATTGACATTCAGAACGTCGACGCAATAATTTTGACCTTCAGAATGTGTTCATGTTCATTGGGGCGACAGGGTTAAAATGTCAAAATTTTTACAGTCGACAGGTTGTAAAGTTGACTGTCACAATGTCGACATAATGCATTAAACTGAAATCGGCAATACAGTAGAAAAAAAGAAAGAAAAAAAAACTTAATTAAATGTTAAAAAGAAAAAACGGCGCAATCCCCTTTCAAAGAGCTTAAGCAAGTTCTGCCAACCTAGGCTGGTACTAGCATAATCAGAGTGATAGAAAGCAATTTACTATTACCAGCACTAGACTTTGCCAGCCGGGGCTGGTGGCACTATAGCAGGGAATCCTGCAGCTTGAGTTTCTTCTGCCATAATGACAAACCAGCCTCAGTTTGGTCAGCATGGGGCTGAAGTAGATAGAGTCCGTCCCCTAGGTGTACCCAGCCCTGTGCTGAAAGCAGTAGGGCTCTTCCACTAGGCGATGGGTGTGGGGCAAAATTAATTTATTTAATGTAAAAAAGCATTTTGTTCCTGGTGCACTACAGCTCCCAGCATGCATGGTCAGGCTGCCATTAAGTTTTTGGGCATGCTGGCACTTGTAGTACTACAAATACCAGCATACCCATTGCTGGCACTTAGGGAACCACAAATGCTAGCATGCCTATAGTGCACCAAAGAAAAATTTAAATACACACACACACACCGTTGTAACCAGTACTTTAGTTGAAATAAAAACACCCCAAAATATCCCTCACCATATTTATTGCTCACCTACATCTAGAGGATGTCAACTGTCACAGATCCAAATGATCCTTGCTGGGCAAAAAAACCCCAAAACCCATTAGAGGTCAACTTATAACCTTAGCCTCCCACAACAGGAAACTTTAGTAATTTGTTTAAGGACCTGGATACCCAAATTCAAGCTCTCACTACGCTGCAGCACCACTATCTGAAACATAAGACATATTTTAAGCTCATAGTTGCCTACTCTCCCGGAATCTCCTGGAAGAGCAGGGCAACCTCCCGGTTCTGGTCCCCTTATTACTTAAGTGGTGGGGTGGGGGACAGGCAGGGCTTAGGATGTGAGTTGTGCGTCATTGTGGCCCCGCCCCCTGCTGTAATTATCCTACAAAAGTGTGATGCCATCTAGGGGGTGGTGCAAAATGACGCGATTCACGGAGCCCCGCCCCCACATGCTCACCTCCCCCCTGATCTCCCGCAGGACAGCTTGCCAGAGTTGGCAAGTATGGTTAAGCTTCTTGCTCTCTGGGACCAGCTCAGAAAACTGCTTGCTTCTAAGGCAGCTAAATCTCTTCAGTGGCTACAGCAACTTTTTTATGAGAATGGGGACAAAGCAGATGCGATATTGTCCCGTAAGCTTTGGCACAAGCATACGCGTAATAGAATTATCTTTATTGAAGTCTTGCCAGAATGCCCTTATACGAGCCACAGAAAATAACTGACAGGTTTCCGACCTACTATAATTTGTTGTATAACCTGTCATCCCCTGCGGTAACCCCAGACTTTCACCACCCAAAAATTTGCTCCCACACTTATTATTATTTTATTATTATTATTATTTATTTATAAGGCGCCACAAGGTTTCCGTAGCGCCGAACACAGTACAAGCAGTACAGGGAATAACAGTACAGAACAATAAACAACTAGTACCAAAACTTCAGAGGCTCCAGGCAAAGCAGATGTAATGGAGTAGGAGCAGAAGAGAAGGTAGAGAGACAGGAGGGAGAAGGGCCCTGCTCATAAGAGCTTACATCCTAAAGGGAGGGGAAACAGACAGCCGGCACAAAGGGAGTCAGAGGGGGGGGGGGGAGCAAGCGTGCACCCCAACAGAGGAGGAACAAGGGGATGGGAGCGAGCATGGAGAGAGGGTTAGGTGGAAGGCTGTTAGGCTTTAAGGAAGAGATGGGTTTTGAGTGCCCGTTTGAAGGAGCACAAGTTAGGGGAGTACACTACTGGCTTTCATAATCCCCACATTTCTCCATCCCGACCAGGTGGGTTTTATGGTAGGCCGCAGACAGTACAAGAAAGGTGATAAACTTGATCTCTGCTGCTAATAAATGTTGTTCACCCGCTCCCGTGGTAGCTCCGGATGCTGAAAAGGCCTTTGATAGGACCTTTATGAGATGTATTCTTGCAGAACTGGGTTTTCAGGGTCGATTTTTGCGTGGAATTACAGCTTTGTATTATAATCCTTCTGCACCAGACAGGGATGCCCCTTCTCCCCTCTCTTGTTTACACTCTTACTGGAGCCACAGGCATCTCGGATGCTCTGTAGCCACAATTTTGATGGCATACGAGCTAGTCTGGAGAATATAAGCCAGGGGCGGATCTAGAATTTAATTTTACGGGGAATGATTCAGGGGGTGGGGGGGGGCATTTAGTCCCCACTCCCTTTTTGACAGCGAAGGCTGCCTGCGACTGCACATATTGTGCAGCCACCGGCATCAAGCCCCTTCTAGCGGGGGCGATTGCCCCGATCGCCCCCTCCTGGACCCACCACTGATCTAAGCTATCCTTATATGCAGATGATTACATCCTCCTGACACTAACAAATTCACTCACTTTTCTGTCCACCCTCCTCCTGGAACTGCAGACATATGTAGACCTATCTAACTTTAAAATACCTACTGATAAATCAGAAATTCTTCCTCTCTATAATTTCCCTCAGCTCTTACAATGTTAAAAAGAAACAACAACATCCCTTAAACAACAACATAGTTTCAGGTGGCAACCTGATAAAATTAAATATTTGGGAGATGACCAGACCAGACATTATAATCTTCTTTATGATGCTAACTTTTTCAACTTGTTGAACTCTTTTGAGCAGAATCTTATTGACTGGGATAAACATTATGGGCCTGTTTCATTAAGGCAAGCAAAGCAAAAAAAAAAAGGAGTATATTTGCTCCTGGACAAACCATGCTACAATGCAAAAGGTGGAAATTAGTTTATTATTTTGCACAAAAGGAAAATACCCAACTATAAATCTGTCCTCACGTTTTACATTTACCTTCTCTTCTAATGCAACATGGTTTTACAAAGGTTCAAAGTTGGTTTGCTTGCCTTAATGAATCAGGACCTATATCTCTTGGTCGGGATGGATTATGGTGATAAAGATTATGTTTGTGGACATACTGGGTGAAACAACATAACATAACCTTAACTCCTGGTTCAGTGACAGCTCAAACCTTATAGAGTTCCAGAAACCCAAATGTTGGAATTAGATGTAATTGAAGAGTCGCATAGTGAATGGTCCCATTTTACTCATTCCGATACCCGATGGGCGCTTACACTTCTGCAATGACTTCCAGAAGCTAAATAATGTGTCTAAGTTTGATGCCTACCCAATATCTCGTGTGGAGGAACTCATTGAATGGCTGGGAACTGCATTGTAACCACTTTAGATTTAACAAAAAAGTATTGGCAAGTGCCGTTGACAGTCGAGGCAAAAGAAAAGACAGCTTTTTTTGCTCCAGAGGAGCTGTTCCATTATAAGAGGTTGCCATTTCAGTGAATGATGGTTAAAATTCTAAGGCCCCATAGACAAAATGCTGGTGCTTACCTTGTTGATGTAGTCATTCATAGTCCAGATTGGCAATCTCGCCTATCCAGGGTACAAACAGTGTTGGACTCCATATGTGAGGCATGGTTAACAACCAACCCAAAAAAGTGTTTCTTCGGAATGGAGGCGGTCAAGTATCTGGGGTATACCATAGGCAAAGGTCTGAGAAAGCCCCAACTTAATAAAATTGAGACAATGCAAACATGGTCGACCAGGTCCGAGCTTTTCTGGGAATCACAGAGTACTATACAAGGTTTATTGCCAATTTTGCCTCTATTGCTGTCCTGTCAACTGACATTACCAAGGGCAAGAAGTTAGTTGTGATGAAGTGGAGTCCTGAGGCAGAAAAAGCTTTTCAGGCACTGAAGATAGTAGTATTGTGCACCCAACCCATTTTGATGATGCCTGATCTTAAAAATAAATTTGTGGTGCAGACAGATGTGTGAAATCTGATAGGTGCGGTGTTATCCCAAAGTAAAGATGGTGAGGCACATCCTCTTATTTATTTAAGCAAGAAGTTGAATGAGCGTGAGAGAAATTATGCCACTATTGAAAAAGAAGCCCGGGCAATCAAATGGATGTTGGTACTACCTTTTGGGCCAGAAATTTAGATTGATCACGGATCATGCTTCATTGAAATGGATGTCTAATAAAGAGAATAATGGCAAAATAACCAGGTAGTTCTAGACTCTGCAAAATGTTAAATTCTCTGCAGAGCATAGGCCAGGAAGGTAGCTGGCCAATGCAGATACTTTGTGCCGAGTCTATTGCTTAGTGACCAAAAGTGTTCCGTCCCGCAGGTGGACACAAGGGGGGTGTATGTTTTTTTAAAACCCTGGCGAGATTTTATGTGTTGGCAAGGAGTTTCCCAAAGAGTGTTTTTGGCTGTAGGAAAATATGGTGTAAGGGTCCCTGGGGTCATGAATAGAGAGAGAAGGGTGGGCTCCATTCATAAGGACTGTAGAGAGAGACCGCAATTTGTTACCAGCAAGTGCTGTTATTTTGTGTGTGTGGGACATAAGGTCCTTCAATGTAGAGAGGATATTCCTTGTGAATTAGTTAGAAGCCAGATAGGCTAGGATTTTGTTTTGTTTATTTTTTATTATGGTGAATAAAACTAGGTGAGGCTATTTGAACTAAGGCACTGGACTAGTGTGATTTCTTTGGCTGAAATGTGTGAACTGCAGTTGTCTACCTTTCGGTTGTAACAAATAATTGTATTCTATTACTCCAAACCCCCCTTTCCCAAGCTTAGACTTTAACTATACAGCCTATTCCCATCCAGTCTGGGTAGCTGGCAACTGACTGGAGCCTAACAGAGAGGGATAATGTGTTTTGGAACCCAAACCAAGATGTCAAATTGGCCACACACACCACTTCTCTCCGGTATTTTTGTCAATACTGATACCATAACTGCCAAAATCCGCAATAAAATGTGTTTATTAAACAAGTGTGGGTTTTTCCAGGTCTTAAAGCATTTTTGTATTTATCCTGCTTCTATGGTTTCACTATATTTTTATGTGGGTTACCCTTAACAGGAACAATAGACATATATATATATATATATTTTTTTTACATTATTATTATTATTATTATTATTATTATTATTATTATTGTAAGACTAGTTACCCACTGGTATTAAAAAACATTGCTTTTACTAAAGTTTTTTTATGCTAGTAAAAGCATGTAAACGGGTATGATGATGGAACCTATTGGTTCCAATGACTGTATAGCCACTAATGCTTGTCACTGTGTTCTAAAGCATCATCACACCAGCGCTTTTTGGAATCTGTCCTCTCTATACTTTTACAGGGGTTCAGCGGAGTATGCTACATTGAACCCCTGACCACAGGTATAGTGCTGGTTACACAATAAGCCAGATTAATGTTTACGTGCTGTATCTTGCGTTATATTACTCTGCTCATGCTGAGGAATGAACTTTTCGCTAGTGAACACAAGTGCATGCAATTCAAGTTGAAATGCAAATGACACTTGCCACGGGTGAGGAAAGGGGTGTATGCATGTAGGCAATGTACAGTAATGGCATGCCGAGTTCAAGCTCAAACACATTTGACTGATTCAAGCTCTGGACATCTCTCAGGTATGAGATTTTTAGCCATAACGCTTGCATCAGCTACAGGGCAGGTTAAGTGCCGAATGATAAAGGACGCATATGCATACCAGAATCTTTTTGCAAGTAAGAAAACCTGTAAAAATGGGTTGTATGTACAATAGGCATTAAGAACATCCAGATATGTATTTCATGTAAACAAAAAAAATAAAAACATAAAACTTATTTTTATTCGTGATTATTATATTAAGAATTGTTAATGTATGCATTCTGATGGGACCTTATATTGAACATATGCATTGTACTTATCCTGCAATCTGCATTCGGCAAGTAGTTATACCCATATTCCAATGGAAATATTTCTTGAGAGCTACTTGTACTTGAATACGGGCGTATGTGCATTCAATTCCCGTCTCATCTAGGAACGCAAAGTGAACACAATTTGCATTTTTTTAATGAATCAGGCATAACATGTAACGCCAGATCACTTTTGAATCCAGTGTCACTGGCATTTTCTTAACACCGGTAGGTAAACATCCTTACACAGTTTTATTCTACTTTACGAAATATAGTTAAATATAATATATTAGACAAAAACTATGTCACAGATATTTTTTTTAAGTAGTATATCTTATTAAATGGTGCATAATTTATTTGAGTACAGGATAAATAATTTATTCAAGTTATTACAAGGAAAATATATTTAAAGAACCTCACTTGGACCCTAAATTTTAGAATAAATCTCCTTACCCCCAACTGTCAAAAGCAGGAGAATTCTGAATGCCTGACACCTCAATGTTTTCTTGTGTGGAGAGTCTATCAGCACTCTCCACACACAGATGTGCTGCTGGCATGAGCATGTGCTGGACTGCTACCACTTTTTTTAGTTTGTTGCTTAGGAGTTTTACTTTATTTATTGCGACTAAGTGCTCGTTCTATCATAAACTCATCCTCTATATGTATTTCCCCACCTAATATCTCTGTTTCTGATAACAATGCTTTTATCACCTGCCTGTTTAACAGTTTAAAATTACCCGGCTGATGATGCTGCTAAAATACTAATTATTCCCTCATTGTCTCCCACCTTGATTATTGCAACTCTTACAACTGGCCTACTATCCAAACTTGCTTTACAATAATTGATTTTTAATGGAATTACGGGATTCATTTTCTGATTTCCTAATCACTTCACAACTGCTGCAACCTTGACAGCCATTGCAGTGTCCATACTTTTAAAGTCCGTAACAATTCTGCACTTTTTTACCCTTTATTTATGCTGTCTTGTGTCCCTATATCGCCCTACCCATGCTCTTCATTCTGTCAAAGATTTAATACCTTTCACCATCCTTTCTCTCTCATTACAGTCCTTACAAAAACACATTTGTTCTTTGCGAAAGCAGCTGTGTATCAATATATCGCTACATGTAAAGGTACCACTTGCCCATTGCTTAATACATGCATCTGAGCTTCGTGTCAAATCTGTTATTTATTAATTTCTTATTAGACTAAAATTCTTTGAGCAGTCCCCCTCAATCCATGTGTTCCATGATATATAAGCATATTATCTGCTTCTCCTTTAGTGTTTTATGATAGATTGTCATATCTTAGCGTAGGATAACCATATGGGGCAACACGGTGGCTTAGTGTTTAGCACTTCTGCTTTACAGCACTGGGGTCATGAGTTCAATTCCCGACCATAGCCTTATGTGATGAGTTTGTATGTTCTCCCTGTGTTTGCGTGGGCTTCCTCCGGGTGCTCCGGTTTCCTCCCATACCCCAAAAACATACTGGTAGGGTAATTGGCTGCTAAAAAATTTACCCTAGTCTATGTGTCTGTGTGTGTGTGTTAGGGAATTTAGATTGTAGGCTCCAATAGGGCAGAGACTTATGTGAATGAGTTCTCTGTACAGCGCTGCGGAATCAGTGGAGCTATATATATAAATAAATGGTGATGATTATATCAGGGCACTACCACTGTACTCACATTTTGTTAACTTTTATTGCAGCTGGAAGGGGCACAGAATTGTGTGTTGAGGGAGGGGGGGGGGTGTAGATGGTCCCAAGCTCGCTTTACCACACGATATATAGTGGGAATGGGAATGGTTACTGAGAACACCTTGTTACTGCTGTAAAAGGTTAAGAGGTTATCAGTATTTTTATGCACTCACTATATTAATAAATTATCTGCCTCTGTAGTTAATCATTGGTAATATTTTATCTTTTCCTAGAATGATCGTGAACTCTGCCTCCAGGCATTACAGTATTACTGGTGATGGTGTGAAATCCTTTATTCTACTACTGTGTGCTGTCCTCAGAGAGCTCCAGGCAACAGCTGAAAAAAATGAAGGTCTGCTTTTATCTGGGAACTCAACAGTGAAAACACGATCTCAAAGGCAAGGTCATGTGTTAAGAAGAATAAGCAATATGCTGTTGATCTTCCAAAGCCGAGTGCTAGAGCACATCATAGCAAAACACCTCCGTCCTCACTTTCTTTCAGTTTTCTCAAATGGAAAAGAAGAGATTATTTTGTGCAGAACATCTATACAGCAAACACTGCATGCCTATTTCTGTGGAAGGATTGGATATAACAGCCAGGTGTTTATTAGTACACTGGCCTGTGATTATCTTTATAAATGTTTACTATGCATTGATAACATTCTCAATGTCGTCAGTTTAGTGAGCAAATATTTCACTGAACTGCACACAGAAGTCCCAGGACTACCAGTAGATAATTCCAGAATATTACCTGGCTTAGTACTTCACCGGCCATTTTCTGTGTACTGTCCAGCAGAGGGCGAACTGCAAGCACTAATTGTGACAGAGCAGATCCATCAGTCTCTCTCTGCATTTGATATAGGATTTGTTGTCTCCTCAGATATTCAGCTGCAGCTTTCCCAGCGATATTTAAGGGAAAGGACTGAATATGTAATAAAACAATTGCAGAATAACCAAATTAAGTTAATATTTTCAAGTGTTCGGCAACAAGAAATCGTACTGTTTTATGCAAAACTGAGCGGAATATCTATAGTAGACTGCTTAACATCAGAAGAGATTGATCTCCTGTGCACTATTACTGGAGCAACCCCACTATCCAAACCTCTTAGTGATGTTCTTCTGACTGACAGCTTTCTAGCAACAAGCTGCAGACCAGTTCTAATTGGGTGCAACAAGTATGTACATCTTATTTTAAGTGGTTCATTGGCCTTCAAGCCACACACCCTTGTATTTTGTGGGCCTGTTAAAGGTCAAACTGAGCAACTTGCTTCATCCTGTCATGGTGCTTTTAAAATGCTGAAGCATTTATTCCAGCCAATAGATTCCAATTGGGAACAGCCAACAAATAATCCAGGTAATTGTTTTCCTAATAGAAGTGTGTTTGCACAAGATCAAGGTGTAACTTGTAGCAAGTGCCAGAATGACTCAGCTTGTGGTGAGTGCCAACTACTAAAAACTACCCAAGCCATCTATATGGACTGCACAGACGAAGAAGAAAAGGACGTTTCCAAATGTGCTGTCGGAGAGCGTTTAGCCAACTTAAGCACATCTCATAGATGCATGGGTACATGTAAGATGTGTTTAAATCAGGTGGAGGATAAACTACAGTATTTGAAAATGGAAGATGACTGTTTATCAAGTATTTCAACGGATTTCAGGCACAAAAGCTCTGCAAATACTGCTACACAAATACAGCCTAAATCACTTGAAAATGTTGGACTCGTATTGCCAGGTGGGGGAGCATTTGAAATGTTATTACAATATCATCTCCAGAACTTTGTAAAAACATGCAAGGAGGAAGAACTAGCAATGATCTCTACTATGTTTGGAAATGCTCTCTTGTGCATTCCCAGGTATATCTACCAAGCAAAGAAGGGAAAGATTTGCTTTCCACTAGTTTATTCACAATTTACTAATGCATTCAAAAATCAAGGTCTAATAGACGTAGCTCAGACAGGCCTTGAATCCGTGTCCTGTAAGTACCAATTAGTGGCTTCAGTGCTCCATTGCATTAGTAAACTTGTGAGCATAAACTTAATTGTTGGTATCAAGAGAGTACCAATAAGCACTGAAAATGAAGAAACAGATGAGGATATTTGAGCCCGGTAATATTAAAGGAATAATTTTGTAAGAACTAAGCAAACCACTCAGTCTACCCTTGAAAATTTCTTTAAGCCTCAGGCATTCTAGCTTTACATGTCTGTTGTGATTACTGTGTTCATAGCAAGATGAATGGAGTATTGACAAATTTTTATATGAGGAGCCTGGATTCCTATTAAAATGGGATATTTTCTGCATCTCAACTTTGTTGCAAATCGCAAATAGCAGACCCATGTGATGCCTATTTCAGGTTCCATTCATGCTTCTGTAAACGCAACAGAGCTTACAAATTTTAGTGTGCCCTTAAGAGGCATTGTTGATAAAAACTGGATTAAAAATATTATAAGATGTTTCTAAAAAAATCTCTGTTTTACTATGTACTTTACAATTTATTTTAGCCACATCACTTAGTTGACCCATTTCATGGTAGCTCAAACCTCACTTCACATTCTCCAAAAAAAAGTTGAGGGTTATGGTGCTCATACACATGAGCAGGGTCATTGACTTGATCTACTTCAATTTTGCCCACACCCAAACTATTCAGCACTCAAGCCAAATCCCATGGAGGTAAATTATTGTGTTTGAAAATGGACGCCTTCTAGATGACCATGGTCCTCAGCACGTTTTCCAGCATTACCAGGCATCATCTGATTGATTTAATCAAATGTCACTAAAGATTGTCAGTTGTTATGAATCCAAACAACTTATGGGCAGTTTGATCTAAAACATACATATTGAGTAACCAAATTGTATGGGCAGCTAAAGTGATTTCTTAATTGACTAATTTGATCTTAAGTAGGATAGATCTGGGCCTATATATTTGGAGTAAAGTAAATGAAAGTAATTTAAAATGCATTCAAATAAATGCTGAATGGTCCATTGTATCATATGAAATAAAAGATTTTCCGATGCGATCACTGTGGTTCCAAAGCACAAGAGTTTTATTCACAATATAGATTATAGGGCAAAGTAGCGCATGTAATACGCCTGCATGGGCGTAGTGAAAACAAGCTTCTATAAGAACACTCTGGTTTCCAAAGCCAGAAGTGAACAATTTATACAGTTTACAGTAATAAAAAGTAGTGACTTCACACAGATATATAGATGCAGTATTAATGTCCACATCCATAGGTGAATGGGTCATGACCTCCCAAGAACTCAACGCTCCATTGGCTGATTCCTCTGGCCATTGTCCCTTAATGTGGGGGTCATCTTTTCACGTGTGGCCAGGTATACATCCTCAGGCTTCCTCCTCTGGACCTGTATAAGATTGTTTCTTTATGTCATGTATGGAATTGCAATTTGGTGTATGAAATCTAATATTAGTTATGCCTAGTGTTTGCAATGTGTGAACGCTTCATAAATACAACCGGAAACATTCTTATGCGATTGGGAATAGAATGAGACCAAACTCTATTTAATTAACATGTTGGAAACATTAAATACCTTCTGTACCACATTGTATTTTTATATAAACTGAAAGAAATTGATTAATCTTATTTTTATGCTGTTTGCTATGATAATTATTTGATTACGTATTAATTGCATTGCAAACAATATTAGTGTACAGAAATTGCTGATAACTACCTTTATCCACATATTAATACATAAAAATTCTATACAAAACTTCAAAAATTAAACTAATACAGCAATCTACTTTTTTAATTTTTGTGCAGTAGCTTATTGAGTTTTACTCTTTACATCTGTATGTTTTATTGTAATTGGTTTAGTCTATTCAAATGTGTTTTAGTCAGTTAGCTCAAGCATAAAAAAACCCTTCTGTGTATATTGAATTGGTTATGAAAGCTTGAAAAGCCAGATGCTCTCTTCGAAAGCATTATGCCCTTGGTTGATCGTTTAAACAAAGAATAAATTCTGCATATGAATATAATAGTATAGACAAGCTTTTTTATGACATATATGATTCTAAATGAGTTGTAATACAGGTGTGCACTAAAGTTATTCAATTTATGATCTATTACGAAATCATTTATATCAATAAACTTTGTGTAATGGTTGAGTTAAAGTCCTACCAAAATGATACAAGTTGCGCATTGCAAAAACAAACAAAATATATATTTATGATTGTAGTTTGTCATATCTATCTAGATCAGGGGTAGGCAACCTGTGGCTCTCCAGGTGTTGTAAAACTACAAATCCCAGCCACCTATCTGCTGGTTATCTACTGGCAAAGCATGCTGGGACTTGTAGTTTCACAACATCTGGAGAGCCGCAGGTTGCCTACCCCTGATCTAGATCATCTATTGGACTTTTCATTGTAGAAAAATTCTGTCCACAATGGCGCTCAGACATGTATTTCTTTACAAAAAAATTGGGTAAAGGAGGATAACAATTTCTAAAACCAAACCAAATTGTCTACCAAATCCTTAGATACCTGCTGTAATGATTTCTTTGAAATCTTTCCCTGCTTTAGCTGCATCCCATATCGCTCAGTTAAATAGTCACTGGGTTTTGCAAAAATGTTAAAAATCAAGGTGGAATAGTTGCAGTATGCATTACGTGCTGATTAGTAATGTGTAAGCTATTCCAGCCTCCAGCACTGACTTCAGTCCTTTCAGGCTTTGAACACACCCACTGATCCAACCTCCTTAGGAATGCCTGACAGAATGACTGGTTATGTAGCTCACCTCCACAGGTTTAAGAAAAGATTACTTCTTTCTGGGTCTAAGTTGACCAGTATGTTATAAATATACATTAATTACTCAAATATAGGACTATCAGTTGTGAGATCTACCCTGATGAAGTCTAGATCTAAACTATAGACATTTGTCACAAGCTTTGACATTAAATTGATATTAAAAAATGTCACACAATCCCAACAAATGGCTAGAGACCTTGCTAGATTCTAAAAAAATCTGTGGGCCTGGTCCCATATACAATTGCAAGTGACACAAATAAAAAGAAGAGATTTCTTTGTTATAGTTACACAGTGTTAAAATCAACAGTTTACATATATCAATTAAGTTACTATAAATCAAAATCTGTGCTATGCCACATGGTCACCTCACAGTAATGAGAACCTTGAGGGCTTGGGCACAACCAATCAAAACATTCACCTTGCCCTGCATTTGGCCACACAGTGTTCCCCGTCCTATCACAACCACACTACACAGCAAAATGACTTCACTGCCATTGATCCAGCTCTATTCATATACTATAAATTCTCCAGAAAGCAAACTTACAAATACAGTGCGGAATGGCAAGGTAAAATTGAGCTTAAAGATACCACCACAACATTGCATTTCTGCAAAACAGCCTATAACAGCAAAATTCAATTTGCACGAAACAATGCAATTTTCCTCCTTCGTCTTAAAACAGTCACCCAAAACGTAACATGATAATGAGCCTTCTTATAGAAGAAATATCAGGTACTTCACCCTCAAGCTTTCAACCTATGCAGCTCTAGATACCAAGCCAATCTGCATGAACTAGGAAGAGTGATTTTAAAGTCTTTTATTCATCCTTATTACTGTAAGTACATCTTGTTCATTGCATGCTGTATGCTTTTACTGTGTGCACATATGCTGTTATTTGCAAACAAATATGAAGGTGGATTTGGGGAATATGTATTCCATAGTACAAAAGTAATCTGATATTTTCAGGAATGCGTATGTATATAAAAATTCATATAAGTAAGGTAATATTGGCCATCCTTCACAAAGCTCACTGGGGGGGTAAATGTATTAAGTTACGGATTCTGCAAGTTGCCAATATTCGGGGACTTTGCAGAGAAAACTTAAAACCGCAATCACTTTGAAAGCAAAGCTTGCGATTTACCTCTGGATGTGCACTGTAAATCACCTTGCTTATACAATGGTGTCTTGACGAATTGCTAAGCCTATTTGAAGGTGCATGTCTGCTTTCCACTCTTTCAAGGTTCCTCCCTTAAACTAAAAATGTGCCTAGGTTTACAGGGAGGTGGTAAAAACTGAAAATGCTCACTGTGCAAAAGTGTATTTATCTCCTCAAAGAGATACTGAATATGTTCCACTAAAAGTAAGGAAAGCCCCTAAATATGTACATTCACCTATTCATCTAATTTTTATCTCACTCCACATAATCCGTGTCTTGCAATGCTCTGCACTGGAAGCCTACTCTGTACTTAGCAAAGACCATCTTTGCTCCCCCCCACCTTCTCCATTAGGCCAGTACAGATGACTGCTGCTCCACCAATGCCACTATGTTGACCCACAGTCCCATTAGTTTTGTTGGAAATCTAAATGCATATAATTCCTCCAGGACAGAAATGGTATTTGCATTAAAAAGAAAAATAAAACAGAACGCACTATACTTTTCTTAAGGCCAGCAACATTGACTTCTCATTCAGATGAGAAGTGAGAAGACAGTATAATATATGACTTATGGTGTCATCTTTTGATTAGTCTTTATTAAACCATTTAAAACCATGATTGGAATCCATTCAAAATGACCATAGTATAGTGGCATCATGAATAGAAAGGTTTAAAGTGCAAAATGCAAACTTACAAATATCTGTGAAAAAATTAGCTGTTTTTGTTTTTGTGTGGGTGCAGAGAACACCATGGGGTAAATGTATCAAGGTCCGAGTTTGACAGCGTGTTAAAATTGCGGAAAATCGCGGGATTTTATTGAAAAAAAACTGAAGTGTATCAAGCTGCGATTTTTACCCTGAACTTCAAAATTGCTGGTCATCTCTGGCAATTTGCTTCGATGTAAACACTCCTGAGTTTAACTCTCCCGTGTTTTGCAAACTCTCCTGTGTTTAGCTGACAATTTACATAGCCAAGAGAAAACTCAGGTCTGATTGGTTGTCAGTTTGAACTGCAAATCCCGTGTGATTTTAATCTCCCTAACGAGAGAGAGAGAGAGAAAGATTGAGAGAGATTTGGTAAAGAGGATTTGTGTTTTTTTTTGGTGTGAGAAGGTTTGTTTGGTTTTTTTTTTCTCATTTTGGTTCATTGTCTGTTTTTTGCATTTGTTTCCCTTTTAGTGGTTTGTATTTTGTTTGCAATTTTTGATTTTTGTAGTGTGTGTCTTCCTTTGGTCTGTTGTCTTTCTCTTGTGTTTCACATTTTTCTTTTATTCCCCCCCTTTGTGTGCGTATGTTGCGAGGAAGGAGAGGTGTGGAGGGTAGGGAGAGTGGTGAGGAGGTGAGAGAGGAGTTAGCAGGTCAGGAGGAGCAGGCAGGCCCTTCTGCTGGGAAAACTAAATCTGGCTGTAATGTCAGGTTTCGTTTCTCTGAGAATTGTGCTTTGGTGCACTCTTTAGTGCCCATTTATGATAGGATTTTAGGCAGCCTTGCTGCAATAACCCCATTTATTCGCAAAAAAAACCTGTGGAAAAATCTTACTGATGCAGTCAATGCAGTAGGCCACATAAAAAGATCGTTGGAGAATTGTCGCAAGCGAATCAGTGACATCAAAAGGAGGGTGAAGAAGAAGATGGCTGAGGAACGTCGTGCTGCCGCAGGTAATGGTGTTGGGATTTACATTAATATATCACCCAGGGGGATACAAGGATTCTGTTTTTATTAAACACCTCCCAAACATACATCTTACTATTAAATAGGAGACCCTGGCTATAAAGTGCATATATAGATTATTTTCCTCTAAATTAACACACACTACTTCACAGTATTACTGTCCCATAATTGTCAGAATCTGAGGCATCAACTTCTAAAACTTTATATGGAAACTCATAATATGAGTTTGCTGTACCTTAGGATGTGTTAATTTTCCCAGCTTGTAAGCACATAATATAACATTTTAAATTGTTTATTTTGTGTTTTTTTCACCTGCTCAAATGGTTCATGTGTTTTAGCCCTTTGTGGTTATGAGTATATGTGTATTTGGTATAAAAAAAAAAAATGTAAAAGTTGTGTGTTTTTAGTTCATGTTTATATTCAATAGTGAATATTGTAGGGTACCTTTGTAACCACAAAAAATGATGTATTATATTTCCTAGGCACTGGTGGTGGGCCTCCTGTTGTCATGTCATATACCTCCTATGAGGAGGAATTTAAACAATTGATACCCCCTGAGGTCCTGGAGGGCATAAATATCCGGGACACAGACAGACCTGTGTCTCAGCCAATGGCTGGTGAGTATTGGTTAATGATGTCCTGTTGTACATTGTATGTGTAAACACTTATCCTGCAGCCTGCTTTGTAATGAGTTACAATACATATAGCAATTTTTTTTAATTTTTTTTTATTTATTTGCAAGGGTCATTAGTAAGTTACCATAAAGGATTAATGTAATGTAACATTACACATGTATTTCAATACAGCCTCCACACATGAGCAGCCATGTCCAGTGGCAACAGGCCTGGAGGTAGTCGCAGCATCAGCAGGGGACCCAGATGAGGAGGATTGTGGAGAAGGTAAATCCACCTATGTTTATGAAAAAAACCAAAACCCAAACATTAGTTTTCCTGTAATGGCAATCACCTGTATCTGGTAGTGAGTAAAGAATGTGTATGTCACGGGCACTAGGAGTTTTTCCCAGAATTCACCAGGTGTAGCTACACTTACCAGAAGTGCGGACCTCTGGGTAGTGTGGTGAATCAGTGGAACCATACAGTAGAATAGAGGAAAGGAATGTCAATAGTATAAATGCTGAGTCTTGGCACCGTGGAACTGTGATGGTACAGCAGTTCAGTAAACAGGATAAAATGAGGAAAGAGTCCAAGTGCCTTAGCACGCAGGTAGCATATAGCAGGCCAGTACTTGATAACTGGATAACGTTAGGCAAAGACCAATCAACAATATAGTAGAAGAGTCAGCGACTTGCAGCTACAATATAGAGGCACTTGTAGACTTTAGTCCAGCTAATAGGTACCATACAGAATAGTAGCTATATCACAAGGAAACATGAATGGTCTACAGCTGGTAAGTTTCACCACGGATATGTAGAGAAGACTTGTCCAGCGCAGGTGTGTAACAGAATAGCGTGAGTAATGTCCTCAACTTTTATTGGAGTTCTGGGCAAACTCATTCCCAGATTGCCACTACCCACCACATCAGCGGGTACTAGCCTTGACACTACCCCTAGCCCCTCCTTACCTACTACTCCCGTGCGGTCCAGTGTGCGCCACAGAGGTGGAAGGCGTCCATCCACGAGTCGTGGAAGGTCTCCTGGGCCTGCCAGGAAGAGACCGAAATAATGTTTGTATGTTGTGTCATTATGCTCCAGTTTGTAAATTTATATTGGAGAAATCATATCGGGCAAAAAGTGTGCCATTTTTTATTTTTTTTGCATTTGGCATAGAAATACACCTGTATTTGTGTTTACCCAGTTAATTTGAATGGTCTTTGTTCTTCAGATGTTAACATGTGCACATTTACACCACTTGTAATAACTTTTATGGTTATATAGAGAAAAAAAAGGTTATTGCTCAATCCATAACATTTAGAGACGCGAAAAAAAACACTCACCTCTAAAATATCTCTGGATAATGGTTTCTCTCACCTGCCTCCCCCCCTCTGTATTATCCACATCAGCTGATGGAATGAGCTCTCCTGCTTCGTTACTGTCTACTGCAGGTGTTACTGGTTAATTTTGTTTCAGGGCCAAATTATGCAGCAGACAGCACACCAACACAATACCTGCCACCTTACCTGGGGCATAGAGAAGCACACCACCAGAAGTATCTAGGCACCTCAATCTGGTCTTCAATAGGCCAAATGTGCGTTCTATCACCCCTCTAGTGGCTGTGTGCGACTCATTATATTGATGTTGGGCAGGAGTCTGTGGATTCAACAGAGGTGTCATTAACCAGGATTGACACCCATATCCTGAGTCACCTAGAATTTACAAAAGCAATAATGAGGTAATGACAACACAAACTGTAACCTGCAAATGCAACCCCCTATAAATACATACCCAGTAGCCATCCCTCAGGCATTTGTCCATTTTCAAATTTTTGCAACCACACTCATGATTTTCATGTTTGCATCACAGACCACCTGCACATTCATCGAGTATGAATGGTGTCTGTTAGTATACACATGTGCCCTTGCACGAGGTGGTCTCAGCCCAATGTTTGTGCAGTCTATAGCTCCCAGGACATTAGGGAAACCTGAGCGTCTATAGAATGCTCCCTTCAGCTCATGCCAATCACAATCCTGGTGGGGGAAGCAGATGTAGGTAGGCACAAGCTTGTTTAGTGCAAATAAAACAACATTTAAGTGCCTGGAAAACGTTGCCTGGGTGAGGCCTACAACATGGGCACAAACAGACTGGAATGACCCAGTTGCAAAAAAATGTAGGGCACACAACAGCTTATGCAGTCCTGGTAAAGCATGTGTGCGGCAAGTAATCGGCTCTAAATCATGTTGTAACTGGCCATAAAGGAGCTGGATGTTGGCTCTGTTGAGGCAAAATTTTTGAATGACATCCTGGTCTGTCAGGTTGTCAAAATTCAATCTTTGCCTGAAACAACGTGGCCTGCGGAGCAGACGAGGTACCACTTGCTGCTCTGGTTCAAAAATCCTGGACAACTCCGGCTCCATTTGTTCATTTTCAGCAATAATGCCTAGCAGCAAATTACCTATAATCTCCATTGCTAACAACCCACACATTAATGGTACATTGGTGATCTTTATATAGTCATCCACAGACTGAATAGGCCAATGAAAGTTTTTTTGGTGGTAATTGGTTATTGTAAACAGCTGGTTAAATTACATCAAACTGCAAACCATAGTTTGAGACCAGGATAAAATGTGATTACAATTTGTATATGCAGCTCTAACATAGGCATAACTTTATTTGAATATTGTGTACGTGAAATAAAACTTTTGAAAAACTACACCTGTATTGGTTTTATTTTAACACACTCAGATGTAATACCCTCACATTGGCCACCATAGTAGAAAACAATGGAACCTTTGGCCCTCTATAAGTAAAACAAAGAATGTGTTAAAAAACAATGTTGCTTGCAGTAATGTAATTTTGTATATTCTAATGAGAGTTGTTGAATTTTTAAGCTTGAAAGGGCAACAACAACGCAACACATATATGACTGATGTAACACAAAACACACAGGTACTGGAGTCTACACCTGACTCGTTAAAAGTGGTGTTTTACAGTGGGTTTTGTTTTAAATAAAAAAGCGTGGGGTCCCCCCTCTATTCCAGCTTGACCCTAGTGCTGCCTTACTAGTGCTGGTCCCGTGAAAATTGGGGAAAAATTTTGCGTGGGGTCCCCCCGATTTTCACTTTACCAGCACTAGGCAAACCAGCCAGGGTTGGCGGCACTATAGCAGTGCGACACGCGGCAGGGGTCCCCCTGCCATAATGACTAACCAACCCTAGACTGTTCAGCCCTGGGCTGGATTCCCTAGGGAGTGGGGTCCGCCGAAAAAAACGAGCTCCCCCCTAGAAAGAACCAGCACAGTGCTGATAGCACTAGGGCTCTTCCTACTACCCCTGGGCTGTGGGTAGTAGGGTAATAACGGCGAAAGTGAGTAAAAATAATAAATGGACGCCAATTTTGTTTTGTGGAACTACAAGTCCCAGCCAGCCAGGTTGCCCAAAACAGTGTGGGCATGCTGCTGCTTGTATAACTACAAGCACCAGCATACCCACGGCAGCCAGGGCATATTGGCACTTGGAGAACCACAAGTGCCAACATGCCCTGACATCCCTGGCTTGCTGGGACCTGTAGTTCCACAAAAAAAATGTTAAATAAACCACAACACCCTGATAATTACCACATACATTTAATAAAAATAAAACCCCCACAATAAACACAGTAACCACCCTCATGTACACCATAAACATTTATTAAAAATAATAACACCCAAAATACTCACCGATGAAGTCTTCAATGTGGTCCAAAAGGTCCTTGCTTGCCCCAGTCCCAGATTAATTATACCTTCCAAAAGTTTATGCTTGTCCAATCTCTTCTGCACTTCACCCAGGAGGGGCCCCTTGTTGCTAGAAGTCTTCTTTGCTTCGGCCAGGAGGGCCCCATATATGCAATTCCCACGACTCTTTAATCTTGCTTGAAGAAAAATAAAAAAATCAGGAGCCGCCGCTAACACCTCCTACCTAGTAGGAAGTCCGGTAGGCAATGAACGTTCATTGCGCAAGCTCTATGTACTGTATTATGTGATTTTCCCACGCTATTGGGGAAATCACCTAATACTGTAAATAGAGCTTACGCAAGTAGCGTAGTTCATTGTGCATACGCTACTTGCGTAAGCTCTATTTACAGTATTAGGTGATTACGTTCATTGCGTACTGGACCTCCTACTAGGTAGGAGGTGTTAGCGGGGGGCTCCTGATTTTTTTTATTTTTCTTCAAGCAAGTCTCAAGTGTTGTTGGATGTACAAATATGGGGCCCTCCTGGCCGAAGCAAAGAAGACTTCTAGCAACCAGGGGCCCCTTCTGGGTGAAGTGCAGAAGAGATTTTTCAAGCATAAACTTTTGGAGGGTACAAATAATTTGGGACTGGGGCAAGCCTGGACCATTGGAACTTTAATTTATTTTGGACATTGGGCAAGCCGGACAATTGGATGGGATAATTAATCTGGGACTGGGGCAAGACAGGAGAGTTTGGACCAGAAAGAAGACATCTTTGGTGAGTATTTGGGGTGTTATTATTTTTAATAAATATATATGGTGTAAATGAGGGTGTTTATTGTGGGTTTTTTATTTTTATTAAATGTATGTGGTATTTATGAGGGTGTTGTGGTTTATTTAACATTTTTTTTGTGGAACTACAGGTCCCAGCAAGCCAGGGATGTCAGGGCATGTTGGCACTTATAGTTCTCCAAGTGCCAATATGCCCTGGCTGCCGTGGGTATGCTGGTGCTTGTAGTTATACAAGCAGCAGCATGGCCACACTATTTTGGGCAACCTGGCTGGCTGGGACTTGTAGTTCCACAAAACAAAATGGCTTCCATTTATTTTTTTCACTCTTTACCACTGTATTACCCTACTACCCACAGCCCAGGGGTAGTAGGAAGAGCCCTAGTGCAATCAGCATTGTTCTGGTTCTTTCTAGTGGGGGGGCCCGCTTGGTTTTTTGGCGGACCCCACTCCCTAGGGAATTTAGCCCAGGGCTGAACAGTCTAGGGTTGGTTAGTCATTATGGCAGGGGGACCCCTGCCGCGTGTCCCACTGCTATAGTGCCGCCAACCCTGCCTGGTTTGCCTAGTGCTGGTAAAGTGTAAATCGGGGGGACCCCACGCAAAATTTTTCCCCGATTTTCACGGGACCAGTACTAATCAGGCAGCACTAGGGTTAAGCATGAATAGCGGGAGGACCCCACACTTCTCGCGTCATGGGAGGAGGAGAACAGGGAGGAAGCTGGATCGCCATCTGACCTGATCGCGTGACCGCAAAAGGTAAGTGTTTTTTTTGCAGGAATAATTATTCTTATTAAGAAAGGGCTCTGCCTGTGGGGCCCCCTTACCCATCGTGCTCAGTGGAAAAGATGGCCCTGTATAAAAGGTAGGCAAGTATGGTTTAAGGGTGCTGACTGTAAAACAAAAACGCTAAGAGACATGCTGGAGAGCCTAGTAGGAATCCTAGCATGCTCTCCCAGTGTACCAGGACTCAAAAGTAATATTGAACACTTGAGTGGGTAAAGAAACTGTGCCTGAGAAATTAAGGTTATATCATGAAAATATGTATAGTATAAGAAGCAATAAATAAAAAAATATTTTGAAAGGTAAACAGTATAGGTAAGAAGATGCTGGGTTTTAATATCAGCATTGTTCGTTTACGTATAGCTTTGCTTTATAATTTAAATGATGGTAATGTAGATGCTTTAGACTTCGATGCATGTGAGCTGACTATCCTCTGTGAGACATGGTAAGTAAATCACTGCACAGGATTGAGCATGAATAAGCTGATATGTTTTTAGTGACAGACAGATAGGGAGATGCACACAGATATGCAGAGAGGAATGATTTGCTTAGCAATAGAACTGTCAAAATAATTGTAGCTAATACCTGTGGACATACCAGCTGTTCTATACCTCTAGTTTGTAGTCATTTATTGTCTTCACTTTCTTGGAACCCTTTTCCAAAAATATTGGCTTCTGGCTTTCAGGAACATATGAAAAATCCCTGAAGCCATAATTCCAGTGAACATTAGGAAAAGGAAGAAATTGCTTGTGCTAAACCAGTCTCTGTGTGCTAAGCCAGAACCAAGTGTAAGAGAAACATTTCCTGCATATACCTATTTTATAGAAGACATCCTGGTATGATTCTGTTTGAGAGTTGAATACTGCTGCACTATTAGCAATGTGTTTGATACAAGCAAAGTACAACCTAATGCTAGTGTTCCTATTCTATTATAATAATGAGGAAATAAGACTCAGTTTTAATGCAAAAGTTTGAATAGTACATACAGTATAGAAGTTTGGAAACCGAATTTAGTAAAACTGTCTTTTTTATCTGTTCCCACAAAACTACTTACTCAAAGTGCACAGGGAGACTAAATTATAGTTAAACATACAGTGGCAAAGTCCTGGAAAAATTGGGAAATCTAGGATTGTTAATGCTTCCACTTATCCATCTGCCTGCATGTACCCAAGAAACAGGCCATGCCTACACTCATGGCCAAAATATTAGCACCCATGCACCTTTTTCAAATAACTAACAATTTCTTATAAACTATATAAGTTGAAATTAGCAGTATTTCGTCTCCACAATTCCTTTTTCAATGTTATTACAGGACCTTTATTATCGATTTGAATTTAATACTATATATGCTTCAAAATTCAGGAAATAAAAATAAATGTCATTGACAAAATTATTGATCTCCTAGATAGGTAACAGAGCTTTTGGTCAATATAACTACAATCAATAGCTTCCCAAAGCCATAGATGAGCTTCCTGAGCTCTAAGTTGGTCTCAACTGTCCTCAGGACATTTTCCCAAAAAGTATTTTGCTTGCTCAGGTGTGGTTTTGCAAACTCCAGTCCAACTTTTTTATGTCTCTCTCAATGGGGCCCTCCTTGGCCTCCTATTATTATTGTTGATTTGTAAGGCACCACAGTGCTCCGTAAATTAGGGGACACAGGACATACATTAAACAAGGATGTACAAGGCAGACAAAATAAATGCAGACATGAAAACAAAGGATATGGAGGACCCTGCTCATTAGAGAGCTTATATTACAAGTGGAAGAGGGCACAGCTGATACAAGAGGAGCAAATGTGGTTCATATTAAAGATTGGGGCAGTTGTGAGGGTGCATCAGTGTAAATAGTGTTATCTGTGATAAGGTCACCTCTAAAAAAGAGATGGGTTTTCAAAGAGCGTCTAAAGATTTTAAGGCTGTGGGAAAGCCTGACTGGGCGTGGTAGGGAATTCCGTAAGTGGGGGGCAGCACGGGAGAAGACTTGTAGATGCGAATGAGAGGTGGTTACGAGAAACAAGGCGCAGGTCGGAGGTAGATCTAAGAGAGTGGGAGGGAGAGTATTTTGATATGAGATTTGAGATGTATGAAGAGGTGGGGTTGTTGAGGGCTTTGTAGGTAAGGGTGAGTAATTTGAATTGGATTCTAGAGGACACAGGGAGTCAGTGTAGGTATTTGCAAAATGGTGCAGCAGATGTGGAGCGGTAAGAGGGGAAGATCAGTGTTGCAGCAGCATTTAGGATGGATTGAAGTGTGAATATATGAGTGTCGGGAATGCCAGATAGCAGGAGGTTGCAGTAGTCAAGATGGGAGATGAGAGAATGGGTAAGAGTAAAGAAAAGGGTGTATTCTGGCAATGTTTTCATGGTGGAATCAACAGGACTGGGAGAGAGTCTGGATGTGAGGAATACAGCAGAGAGCGGAGTCAAGTGTGACACCAAGACAGCAGGCTTGGGAGACTGAGGGATTGTGCTGTTATTAGCAGTGAGGGAGATTTGAAATGGAGGGGGAGGTGGTGGGTTTGGTAAGAGGGAAGATAATAAGCTCTGTTTTTGATATGTTGAGCTTTAGGTAGCGTTGGGACATCCATGTGGAGATAGCAGAAAAGCAGTTGGTTAAACAAGATAGTACAGAAGGGGAAAGAGAGATAGATTTGTGTGTCATCAGCGTAGAGGTGGTACTGGAGGCTGAATGAGCGAATTAGTGCCCAAAGAGAAGAAGTCTACAATGAAAAAAGTAAAGGGCCAAGAACAGAGCTTTGTGGGACCCCAACAGATAGTGGGAGTGGAGGGGAGGATGTGCCAGAGATAGAAACTCTAAAGGAGCTGTTCGATAGGTACGAAGTGAACCAGGAAAGAACTGTGTCACGAAGGCCAATGGAGTGAAGGGTGTGTAGGAGAATAGGGTGATAAACAGTGTCAAAAGCAGCAGAGAGGTCCAGGAGAATAAGTATAGAGAAATGACCCTTAGACTTTGCAATTAGTAGATCATTATTTACTTTTGTGAGAACCGTTTCAGTGGAATGTTGGGGATGGAAGCTTGATTGCAGAGAATCGAGAATGGAGTGAGAGGAGAGAAAATGAGGCAGGCATTTTGTACACTAATCGCTCAAGTAGATTGGAGGCAAAGGGGAGGAGCAAAATAGGGCAGTAGTTGGAGAGAGAGAGGCTGGATCGAGAGATGGTTTCTTTAGAACTGGTGAAATGAGCACATGCTTAAAGGAGGATGGAAATGTGCCAGTGGAGAGAAACAGGTTGAAGAGGTGAGTTAGAGGTGGACATGCAGTGGAGGAGAGGGAGCGGAGAAGTTGAGAGGGGATAGGATCGAGGGGACAGGTTGTAGGGTGAGATGATGAGATTAGTGTAGAGACTCTTACCATGAAACCCCCTTGCATTGAGTTGGTGATAGATGCTGCGAGTTGAAACTGTCATTCATTGTGTCTGAAAGTCAGCATGAGTCTGGCAGTTGATCATGGTGCTTTCTCTACTACTTGAACAATCCTGCATACAATCTTTGATCAAGTTTTCTCCTGTGTCCAGGGAGGTTAGCTACAGAGCCATGGGTCGTAAAATTCCTAACAACATTATATACGGTGGAAATGGTAAAATCAAGGTCTCTGGAGATTTTAATTTGTAGCCTTGAGACTGTATGCTTGGCTACAATCTTGCAAAAGGACCCACTAAGAAAGCCAAAGAAGTGTGGCGATACGCATTGATACTACTCTGCAATACAATAGAAGAGAAAGAAAAGTACTACTTATATGGAAGGCACACTCATGGAGAAAATCCTGTAATGTTGAAGGGACACTTCATTTTGGATAACAAACGTGGATAGAAGTGAGCAAATAAACTGACACTACACTATAAAACTACTATTTATTAGTCATACAAATAAAACTGAATGGTTAAAAAGCGAAATATTAAAATTTCGGAGTCTTGGTCGGGTACGTATATTCAGAAGATCAATACACTTTATTTAGTTCCGTAGATATATACCGGGAGTCTCTATCTATGGTAGTTATATTGTATAGATGTCTTATAATGGGGTCTTGAGAATACCAACAATTCATGAATTGTGATCATATAAAAATAAGTGTATTGTGTTTCCATCATATGGACATGAAGATCATACAGTCATGTGTGGTTTACACAAATGAGATATAAGGTAAGTGTCACTCTGGTAAGTATGTCACTATAATATGTCGGTATAGACCGAGAGATCCCCAATAATAAGGAATAAATACAGTCCTGGTAAGTATATTACTGTGCTAATCATCAGATCACATGAATTGCCACGTTGGTATAAAGATGGCAGGTTATTTCATGTTTTTAATTATTCTACAATAATTGTGAATAAGCCATATAATTTTCACTCTTAATCTTATGGTATGCAAAGCTTATCTCGAGAACCGCATGGATATCACCAGCTTGGTAATACAGGTAGAGGTCCTAAAAACTCTCTAGTATCCTATCATTTATGCACTTGAGTTTTGGAATTCTTCATAATGGTTATATGTGAATTGATCTGATCGTGGTGAAGATAAAATCACGGTATTTTATTCATGTGAAATAATCCCGCTATTAGATATTTCAAATATATGGTGTTAAAATACATATGGCATCAAACGGGAAATGATACATATATTTATTATTTTTATATAAGAATTATAGCTTGTATACACCTGTTCTGCTGTACCAGTGCAAGGCTAGTATATCTTCTTTCCTTGGAGTTTAAATACACATAGCATCAGTCAAGGACATTCTACATGTGTTTTTGTATACGAATGGTACTATATGTACATCAGTGCTGCTGAAGCAGTACAAGGCTAATATATCTCCTTTTCTTGGTAGTTTAATGTCTATGTATATGCTTTCTGCTCACCGCTTCTCCCGCTAGCGGTCAGTTGTAAATATAAAGTGAATATAATCCTAGTGAATATATTGCTGTGCGAACCATCAGATCGCATAGATTGCCACATTCGTATAAGAATGGCTGAGTGTTACTTATTTCTAATTTATCTGCAATAATATTTAGTAAGCCACATAATTGTCACTCCTCGTTTTATGGTGTGCGGGATTTATCTCAAAAACCGCACTGATACCATCAGCTAGACAATACAATTTAAGGTCCCAAAACTCTAGTATCTTATCATTTGTGTATCTCAGTTTTAAAATTCTTTGTAATAATTATACATAATTAAATGATTGTAATGGAGATAATGTCACTGTGTTTCATTCATGTAAAGTGGTCACGCTATTCAGTATTTCAACGGTGTATGCCTAAATATATATAGCGTCAGTTAGAGATATTGTGCATATATTCTTCTACAAAAGTGGAAGCTGCTCAAATCAATTTATAGGCCATAACAGGTGCTGAAAGGGTGGGGTTATCCTGCAAGGAACATACACACAACATTTTTTCCCCCAGCACACTGCTATAGCCAGCAACAGATCTGCCATTTCTACTGTAGATAAAAATGCAAAAGTCTTTGTTGCACACATTTGCAAATGTATGTTTAAGCCATCCTGCCACGCCAAGGCGCTTTTGCATATAGGATGGTCCTACTCTAAACAATGAGAGTCCCTATATTTGGGCCATACATATGTGTTTTTAAATTGAGAGCTAACTTACCAAAGAGGTACCCCAGAAGCCTCCAAATAGCAATCCAATGTCAGCACTCCCCCTCAGCTACTGACACCAACATGCCTCTCAGACAAATACAAAAGTGGAAGCTGCTCAAATCAATTTATAGGCCATAACAGGTGCTGAAAGGGTGGGGTTATCCTGCAAGGAACATACACACAACATTTTTTCCCCCAGCACACTGCTATAGCCAGCAACAGATCTGCCATTTCTACTGTAGATAAAAATGCAAAAGTCTTTGTTGCACACATTTGCAAATGTATGTTTAAGCCATCCTGCCACGCCAAGGCGCTTTTGCATATAGGATGGTCCTACTCTAAACAATGAGAGTCCCTATATTTGGGCCATACATATGTGTTTTTAAATTGAGAGCTAACTTACCAAAGAGGTACCCCAGAAGCCTCCAAATAGCAATCCAATGTCATATATTCTTCTGTTAGGATTGTACCATGTATGCACCTATTATACTGAAGCGATACACGGCAAGTATGTCTCCTTTTCTTGTTGATTTTATATATATATATATATATATATATATATATATATATACATACATACAAGTTAACCCGTGCATGATATTCATGCATTCTAGTCAAATCAAGCTACTTAAGGTGTTAAAAAGGTTCTTGTCATGCATTTGGGCCCTAGCCCAGGCCGCCTCAGGGGAAGAGCGTTACTTCCCGACGCAAGCGCCCTTTTTTAACGTGGTTTTGTCCACATGTCATCACCTCATCATTCTTCTCCATCACCTCATCCTTCATTTTCATCGCCACATCTATCCAGATACAGGGATCTCTCTTAGCGGTCCTGAGTATCACACTCCTCTCGCTCTGTCACCCCCGGCAACCACCAACCACTCCCCACTGTCACCCCTGGCAACCACCAACCACTCCCAACTGTCACCCCCGGCAACCACCAACCACTCCCAACTGTCACTTCTCCTTCAAGAAATATATATATATTTTTTAAATCCTTATAAACACTTTTAACTATTAACAAATTAAATTAACAAATTAAAAACATCTTAGTATACCAAATTTCAGCCCTTTCTGAGGTTTTTTTCCACACACACTAAGAATTTAGTAGGTCAGTGTATAACTCCGCCCAGCAGGTAGCGCTGCAGCTTGGTTTTATTTTTTCCACACAGACAGACTAACACACGCCACTAAGCATATATATATATATATATATATATATATATGCTTTTTACCTGTCTTTTCTCCTGCTGGCAGTCAATTATTATCTGTATTAATAAAGATCTTGAATCACTGGTATTCCTTGTGTGGAAAACTAATCCATGTGCGAATCTTACTTTTATGTAGGTATTGCTATATATTCCACATTCATTCATTATTATTATGTGGCTCAAATTGGGTAAAGTCTCTAGTGTTCTGACATGCATTACAAATTCAAAATGTTTGTTAATAACTGGAGAATTTATAAAAATGTGATTATAGTATATCAATTATGCTTTCTTAATCATAATATATATAAATAAGTGCCTGTCAGGAAAGGGATAGTGTAACAAAATACTTTAGTAAAACAAAGTTCGTGTTTAGTATATTAATGACAAAACTATCATAGTTAGCTACATGTTCCCTATTCCGTTTGGTATATATTCAGACACAGACTTTCTCAGCTGGTTAATTAGTTATACAAATCACAGTTCCAATGCTATTTCTCAGATGTTTAGCAGCCAGGACTGATAGAGAGATAAATCTTAAATTGTATGGGTATTTTCGTATATTTTTCCTATGATTCTTATGGAGTATTTTTTATACGGTCATAATTTGTTTTGGGTCTCTAGTATTCTGACACAAACAATAGAGACCTAGTTGGGTTGATTTATGATAAAAAAAAACTTTAAGAATTTCATCACAGTATATCTATTTTGATTTCTGTTAATGACATGTTTAGTTGTCTACCACTAGATTCATATAGAGGAGTTACTTGGTCGAGCAAAAATCATATTCTGATATATCTATGAATCCTCTTATAACCAGCTAGATGCTGGACTCCCTGCTTGACCTGACTCAGACTCCTTCTAAAAACAAAACCTGACATATGTTTTGCTAATTGCTTCTACTGTGAGGATTTTATTTGTGGTCCATTATCAATTACTATCTTTCATTTATTTTAAATTTGAAATATATTATTATACTCTTTCCTCATACTCTGTTCCAATCTAGTTATTTTATAATATGATACTCAAACACCAACATTATTTAAGTAATTTCAACCTCTGGCAGTGACACCATCACTAGCAAAACCTACTCCACACCTAGCATTATAATTTTTGGGCAGTACGGTGGCTAAGTGGTTAGCACTTCAGCCTCACAGCACTGGGGTCATGAGTTCAATTCCCGACCATGGCCTTATCTGTGTGGAGTTTGTATGTTCTCCCTGTGTTTGCGTGGGTTTCCTCCAGGTGCTCCGGTTTCCTCCCACACTCCAAAAACATACTAGTAGGTTAATTGGCTGCTATCAAAAATTGTCCCTCGTCTGTCTGTGTGTGTATGTTAGGGAATTTAGACTGTAAGCTCCAATGGGGCAGGGACTGATGTGAATGAGTTCTCTGTACAGCGCTGTGGAATCAGTGGCGCTATATAAATAAATGATGAATTTTTAATTCTTCTTTCCCATTATTATACATCTATTATAAAATAATTTTTCATACACATATGCAGTTTATATACTTTTGTAAATTCTAATCATATTTATTATAGTGTATTTCTCCATATGTTTGTATCTATCTCACCCCACTACTTCCACCTCTTTGACCTCTGTCCAACCAATCTATTACACATTCTCTATCCACTCCCTCCATCAATACACACCTCCCTACCATAGGCCCCACTGGTCTCTCCCCTATCTCCTGCTCTCCCTTCACACCCATCTGGAGTCCTGACTAACAATTTCATACAGTGCCCACCTGTAGCTGGCTGTCCCTGAGGATGCTTTCTCAACAGCACAAATATTGGGGGAGATCAAGCACCCAAAGAGCTGGTGACTATGATTCCCACACTGATGTCCCTCTCTGATTTGCACCCTGGGTGGTGACACATGTGGTACCACTCTAGTTACAGCTCGAAGTACAGGGATTACTTACATTTGAACATGTTTGCGATTAAACAGTGTCATATTTATATTTGAAATGATAACTATGAAGCCAGGAATAAGGTGAAACCGTAAGGCGTTTTATTGACAAAACAACACAATTTCAATATTCAGTGAAGGCACAGGTCAGGTAAAGCAAAGCGTAACGAACTGATATTCGGGTGTGGCTGGAAACAGGTATTAGCAATAAATACAAACAGCAAGCATAGGAGAACTTAACTGAGCAAGGTGAATAGCCTGGACCTGGGATACATGAAAACAGATGGCAGCTTGCAGGTAGTCCAAAGGAGCAACAGTAGTTACATCAATGACCAGCAAGGTGCACTGTGGGAAGCAGGCATAAATAGGCAGCCACACAGGTGCAGAGATTAACAAGGAGCAGAAGATTAACTCCTGCTGGTAAGGGGGAAATGAAAATAACATCACCTCTGTTGAGACAGAGGTACTGCAGGGTTGGAGTAAATAAAGATAAAGTCCAGCAGACAGGAGCTGCAGAGGCAGAACAGCATTCTCATGGGCAGAGGCAGATCCTGACAATGTGGGATCATAGGAAGTTAAATTGATGAACTTATTAATAATTGAAAAACATAACGAATAATAATATAATAGACTATGTACTTATCTAAATGTTTGTCTAAAATTGGTATTATAGATGTAGGGTTCGAGTCATTAAGGAGAGCAAAGCACAAGAAATGGAGTAAATTTACACCTTAGCAAAACAATGTTGCATTGGAGGGTGAGGTACATTTAAAATGTGAAGACTTATAATTGGGGTACAATATGTTCTAGATTAACTTTCATTTTCAGTGTAAAAATAAAGCTATCAAGTACTTGTGTGCTACATGAAAAAGCAGCCAGTATTTTCCTTATGTGCAAAATAATAAACTAATTTGCACCTCTTGCATTGTAACATGGTTTGTCCAGGTGCAAATTTACTCTTTTTTTGCTTTGCTTGCCTTTAAAATAAATATTGATAAATAAGAAATTCTTAAGTTAGAGAGAATGGAAGTCTTTCTAAGCAGAAGGATCAATGCCAAAATCCCACATATTTTCTTTTTCTAGTAATACCTTCCAGGAAATCAGTTATTGTGTCTCCCATCCAAATATGAGTCTAGCATTTTTTGTACTAGAGACTCATCATAAGAGTCCTTGGAGTACCGTTATACCATTGGAACCTGATTCTTCAATGAGGTGACTGGTTTGAATTTGACAGAATAATGTATCGTGTAGAAGCAGAGGTTGAGCTGGAGATTGCCATGATGCCAGCAGGCTGCTGAACAGGAACATGTACATCAGTGTACATTCAGAATATTTTTTAGTTTGGCAAACTCTAATAGTCTTACAGAGAACAAGAGGCTCATTAGGTGACTGCAAGGTCATAGCAGGAAACAGAGGCTGAAATCAGTGAGCAGCAGATTTTAAGCATTGCCAGGGAACTTGAAAAGAACACAGTGCAAATCAGAGAGGCACAGATACTATTGAAAGGAGTGTCTAGAACAACATTTCTCATTTGTGCAGTAATGGTAGGCTTCTAGACTCTGCATTGTTGAATGAAAGTAAAGCTGGGTTATACCAGCTGACACTGTATAGCCCATATCTGCATAGGTTCATCTTCTGACCAGTCGTCAGCTGAAACCAGGTGTTAGGATTTTCCAGCAAACATGGACGGAACTGGCATGGAAACAAGATCCATTTTACCCTGTTGGTGCTGCTCTGTCAGCCATAGATCAATAGTCAAGCATCTGTGTATAAATCTGTAATTAATTTAAAGCAGAAGGGTCACCTAAAAAGCCTTGACCATACTGCTGAACATGAGCAACCTTTTTACAGTTAGTCTTATCAATCCAGTAGCGAAACTCTGAAGTATATTCCAATACTGATCACTTGCCTTGGTGTACAGTCATGGCCAAAAGTTTTGAGAATTACACAAATATTGGTTTTCACAAATTTTGCTGCTTCAGTGTTTTTAGGCCTTTTTGTCAGATGTTGCTATATTATACGGAAGTTACAAGAATTCCATAAGTGTCAAAGGGGGGGAATTTAATTGCCCCCAAATTAGCGCAGCATTAAACTTATTTCTGTTATTACGGTAAATTTAACCCGGCTTTCTGGCGAGCAAAAAACTGGCATTGAATCTACCGTAATAACTAAATAGTGCGCATGCCGCGTTACTTTTTACAGTAACGCATCCAATGGAATTCCCCAAAAAAATTTAATTGAAAATGACATTAAGTTTATGCAAAAAGTCAATATTTGCAGTGTTGACTTTTTGAAGACCTCTGCAATTCGCCCTGACATGCTGTCAATCAACTTTTGGGCCACATACTGGCTGATGGCCGCCCATTCTTGCCTAATCAATGCTTGGAGTTTGTCAGCATTTGTGGGTTTTTGTTTGTCCACCCGCCTCTTGAGAATTGACCACAAGTTCTCAATGGGATTAAGGTCTGGGGTGTTTCCTGGCCATGGATCCAAAATTTTGATGTTTTGATCCCATAGCCACTTAGTTATCACTTTTGCCTTATGGAAAGGTGCTCCATCATGCTGGAAAATACATTGTTCATCACCAAACTGTTCTTGGATGGTTGGGAGAAGTTGCTCTTGGAGGATGTTTTGGTACCATTTTTTATTCATGGCTGTGTTCTGAGGCAAAATTGTGAGTGAGCCCACTCCATTGGCTGCGAAGCAACCCTACACATGAATGGTCTCAGGATGCTTTACTGTTGGCATGACACAGGACTGATGGTAGCGCTCACCTTTCCTTCTCTGGACAAGCGTTTTTCCAGATGCCCCAAACAATCTAAAAGGGAATTCACCAGAGAAAATGACTTTACCCCAATCCTCAGCAGTCCAATCCCTGTACCTTTTGCAGAATATCAATCTGTCCTTGATAGTTTTCCTGGAGAAATATGGCTTCTTTGCTGGTCTTTTTGACACCAGGCCATCCTCCAAAAGTATTCACCTCACTTTGCATGCAGATACACTCCCACCTGCCTGCTGTCATTCCTGATCAAGCTCTGCACTGGTGGTGACCCAATCCCGCAATTGAATCAACTTTAGAAAATGTCCAGGCACTTGCTTGGACGTTCTTGAGCGCCCTGAAGCCTTCTCCAACTATTGAACTTCTCTCTTTGAAGTTCTTGATGATCTGATAAATGGTTGATTT
Organism: Mixophyes fleayi; assembly: GCF_038048845.1. Taxonomy (NCBI): domain Eukaryota; kingdom Metazoa; phylum Chordata; class Amphibia; order Anura; family Limnodynastidae; genus Mixophyes; species Mixophyes fleayi. Next base: position 240,747,326 of record NC_134405.1, on the reverse strand, counting down.
AGGTGCAATCTTACTAGTAGCAATGTCCTTGCCTGTGAAACCCTTTTTGTGCAAACCAATGTTTCCTTGCAGATAACCAAGGTTAACAGAAGAACAATGATTTCAAGCACTGCCCTCTTTTTAGAACTTCCAGTCTGTTATTCTAATTCAATCAGCATGACAGAGTAATCTCCAGCCTTGTCCTCGTCAACACTCTCACCTGTGTTAACAAGAAAATCACTGACCTGATGTCAGCTGGTCCTTTTGTGGCAGGGCTGAAAGCAGTGTAAATGTTGATTTTGGGATAAAGTTAATTGTCATGGCAAAGAGGGACTTTGAAATTAATTGCAATTTATCTGATCACTCTTCATAACATTCTGGAGTATATGCAAATTGCCATCATTAAAACTGAAGCAGCAGACTTTGTGAAAAATAATATTTGTGTCATTCTCAAAACTTTTGGCCATGACTGTAGGCGAGCTATCTGTGCTTCAGCCGTGAAACTGCGGCGTGGATTATCAAATGTAGATGTAAAGGCAGTCAGGAAGTTGGGTATGGGTGATAGTATTGCATTGGTTTTATGCATATAAGGGCCTAATACAGGGGTAAGCAACCTGTGGCTCTCCAGGTGTTGTGAAACTACAAATCCCAGCATGCTTTGCCAGTAGATAACCAGCAGATAGGTGGCAAGGCATGCTGGGATTTGTAGTTTCACAACACCTGGAGAGCCGCAGGTTGCCTACCCCTGGCCTAATATAATAAATAATGGCTAGGGCCTCATCTTTTAGTAAGGACATAAACAAACCCACTTTCGGAGAATCGGTGGCATAAATCCGAGGTTTCATCGGGATTGCTAGATTACACTGAGCAAGAAATTACAGAAGACATACATGATCTCCTGCAAACTTTTACAGAATAGCCACCCAAGTCAAGTACTCTAGGTGCAGGGATGGCCATTGTGGTTAGTTGACCTTGCATTTGGTAAGTAATTAGGTCACTTTGCATGCAGATCGATGAAGTTCATTTTCAGCTGAACAGGAACTTTAACAAACAGCTCCTGCTGCAGCTTACCCCGCAGAGCCATTGCTCCTGAGTTTATATGTCCTGCTGAGCCTGAAAACATTTTTCTTTTTTTGCTTCAAATGGCAATTAGAATGTATCACATATTTAGGGATTCTTAAGCCAAAAATCTTTCCAGAACAGTGACCTTAAAACACCTGTCACTAATACATAAGTTACAGCTGGATCTAGCAAATTTTAAGTTGCCTGAAATAACCTGGATAGGTAGAGTAAACATTCTTAAAATTCATTTTTTGCTTAGGTTGCTTTAAGTCTTTCAGCCGAACAGCCCACAACTGTTATTAAGACAGAAGGCCTCCACTTACTTTGTCTGGCTTGGTAAAAAATCAAGGTTAAGATACCATTAACTAACAATTCCCACATTAAAAGTGGGTCCTCCCGTACATGACATAGGCCTGTATTTTGAAATGGACTATGTAGTAGAATGTCATATTGTCAGTTTTGTAGATCCAAAAATTGCTGGACACAGATTAAACTGCAATGACCATGGAATCTGTTACAATCGACAGATGTTTCTAAAATTACTACACAGCTTCGTCCATTCATAGGAACCATTTTGTAGACTTGGACTTATTGTCCAAAGGTTTGCTTCTCCTCTCACTACTTTTCTATGCAGCTTTCACCCCAGAACTGGAGAATATTATTTTTGTTCAATGAATCCTTTACTTGCTGAACAAAGAGGAACTTAAAACTGCTCAATAAGTTAGTGTTCAGTTTAAACTTTCACTTATTATGCAAACAAGTTCATATCAGACATGTCAAGACAAGTAATACATCAAATTCAGGCACGTCTGAGAAAATTCTAATAAGAAGGAAGAGCTTGAATACGGAGCGGTACCCATGGTGTCCGGGTATTATGAACGGAAGTTGGAGAGTTTGTTTCTTAAAATGCCAGTTGTAAACTCTCTTTCAGAAATCTGACAGACATGGTTGATTAACACAGAAAGGGTAGGGGGACGTGGGTCCTTCCATGAGGCTTCAATCTGACAAGGGCAGCTCTAAAACTATTTTTTTGACTATATGAAATATAATTCTGTCTGGTATGGTAAGGGAGCTGGGATTATATATTGGATAAGAAGAAATATTAACAGAGATTATGTTTAGAATTTAATTTCTAACTTCCACCCAAAATGTATGAATTTTAGGGGAGACCGATCAAATGTAAATGAACAAACCTATTTAATCCCAACCTATCAAACAAACGCAATACAAATTTGTATGTGTTTTCATTCATCCATAGATTTTAAACTTGCAAACAGGGCCCTCTTAACCCTCTGACTGTCTTTATTACCCAGTATTGGTTTATTACTGTGTTTGTTCTGGAGATGAGCGCACTCGGATTTCTGAAATCCGAGCCCACCCGAACGTTGCCGATCCGAGCCGGATCCGAGACAGATCCAGGTATTCCCGCCAATTGCAAAACTGAAACCGAGGCTCTGAGTCATAATCCCGCTGTCGGATCTCGCGATACTCGGATCCTATAAATTCCCCGCTAGTCGCCGCCATCTTCACTCGGGCATTGATCAGGGTAGAGGGAGGGTGTGTTAGGTGGTCCTCTGTCCTGCTATATCTCGTGCTGTTCAGTTCTGTGCTGTGCTGTGCTCTGTGTTTTGCTCAGTCCAGTGGTGCTGTGTCCTGTGCTCTGTCCTTCTGAGTTCAGTGATGCTGCTGGGTCCTGTGCTGTGTCCTGTTCAGTCCAGTGGTGCTGTGTCCTGTGCTCTGTTCTTCTAAGGGCATTGTTATTTCCCCATTATTCCCAAATTATAAAAAATTACAAAAAAAGTTATAAAAAAAATTACAAAAAAAGTAATTATAAAAAAAATAAAAAAAAAATATCCCAAAACAATCCTGTAGTATAAGTCCATTGGTACTGCTATATTACAAAGTTCACTGATTCAGCAGTATAAGTCTAGTGGTACTGCTATATTACAAAGTTCACTGATTTTGCAGTATAAGTCCATTGGTACTGCTATATTACAAAGTTCTCTCATTCTGCAGTATAAGTCCATTGGTACTGCAATAGTACAAAGTTCACTCATTCTGCAGTATAAGTCCAGTGGTACTGCAATATTACAAAGTTCACTCATTCTGCAGTATAAGTCCATTGGTACTGCAATATTACAAAGTTCACTCATTCTGCAGTATAAGTCCAGTGGTACTGCAATATTACAAAGTTCACTCATTCTGCAGTATAAGTCCAGTGGTACTGCAATATTACAAAGTTCACTCATTCTGCAGTATAAGTCCATTGGTACTGCAATATTACAAAGTTCTCTCATTCTGCAGTATAAGTCCATTGGTACTGCAATAGTACAAAGTTCACTCATTCTGCAGTATAAGTCCAGTGGTACTGCAATATTACAAAGTTCACTCATTCTGCAGTATAAGTCCATTGGTACTGCAATATTACAAAGTTCACTCATTCTGCAGTATAAGTCCAGTGGTACTGCAATATTACAAAGTTCACTCATTCTGCAGTATAAGTCCAGTGGTACTGCAATATTACAAAGTTCACTCATTCTGCAGTATAAGTCCATTGGTACTGCAATATTACAAAGTACACTCATTCTGCAGTATAAGTCCACCAGTGGTACTGCAATATTACAAAGTTCACTCATTCTGCAGTATAAGTCCAGTGGTACTGCAATATTACAAATTTCACTGATTCTGCAGTATAAGTCCAGTGGTACTCTCCTGTGCCGCATATAATTTTTAAAGGCTTTGCCGAGTGTGTGTGGCTTCGGGGTACACTCTCTTGTGCTGGAAAAAAGGGATGGAGATTATGCGCTCACCTCCTGGTGATTGCAGGAGCTGCAAAAAGAGCCAGGGATCCCTCCCTAGTAATACAATAGCATGCAGAGAATAAAACATTTTCATCTATTGGCCAACAGTAACCAACCGGAAGTGACCTGAGACGCGCAAGCCAGGACCGGAAGCGAGCGGCACGCGTTATGTGGACCTCTCACTCACCCTCACAGTAGTGGAAGTGATCACCCACTGCTGTCTGGATTATATGGAACATTAATCTGCATGCTGCAATTCATTAGCAGGACCGCTACAAGAGACTGACCTTATTACTCACAGTCACGCAATCGCAAGTATTGGCCCCACCAATTGTGGGTTATATATCAATCAATACCATCTTCTATTAGGTATATTATCTTCAATACACCTTCCGTCATTGGGAATTTGGACTATGCTTGAACACTAACTTTACATTATATCGGCAGTACCTAATACATTACTGTGATTTGGACTCTCTGTTTTTAGCAACTCAGATTTATGCATATTTGAATTTGGGATCTATCTACTGTTATTGTTCTTAGTGATTGTTTTATCCACCTTGGCTTATCCAGGGGAGTATCTGTATATATATTCATTGTTTTATCCTGTTGTTATATCCTGTTGTTTTTACCTCATATTTGATTAATTAGGGACAATAAAACAATTATTATTGATTCATAATAGAGGTCATGTATACCTTTATATAAAAGAAACATTGTTATTATTTAGTCAGTGAGCGCATAAGAAATTCTCTGCACACTCTCTTGTGCTACATATAATGCAGAACAAAAATTTGGAGGATAAAGTAGGGAAAGATCAAGACCCACTTCCTCCTAATGCTGAAGCTGCTGCCACTAGTCATGACATAGATGATGAAATGCCATCAACGTTGTCTGGCAAGCCCGATGCCCAATCTCCTAGTACAGGGCATGTACAATCCAAAAAGCCCAAGTTCAGTAAAAGTAGCAAAAAGAGAAACTTAAAATCATCTGAGGAGAAACGTAAAGTTGCCAATATGCCATTTACGACACGCAGTGGCAAGGAACGGATTAGGCCCTGGCCCGTGTTCATGACTAGTGGTTCAGCTTCACCCAAGGAACTAAGCCCCCCCCCCCGTACAAAAAATTTAAGAGAGTTATGCTGTCAGCAACAACACAGCAAACAACTCTGCCTTCTAAAGAGAAATTATCACAAATCCCCAAGGCGAGTCCAAGGGTGTTGGTGGTTACGAAGCCTGACCTTCCCATCACTGTACGGGAAGAGGTGGCTCCTTCCACCATTTGCAGCATGCCCTCTGCATATGCTGAAAGGATCACCCACAGTCCAGTTACAGATTTGGCTAATGAAGGTGTGAATGTTGTACATTGGGAGGAGGATATTGATGTAGCTGGCGCTGAGGAGGATGTTGATGATTATGATGCAGACAGATACCAAATTGCCTTTCTCAATTTCTATTTATATTCTAGATTATATAACGGCTGAATAGTTTTCTATTTTACTCCTAGTGGAGAGGGGATCTGATGCAGACAGATACCAAACTGCCTTTGTCCATTTCTTTGTATATTTGAATTTCTAGTTCTACAGTCTATGCAGGCTGCTTTTTTTATATTCAACTACAAGTGTAGGGTGGGGAAGGGGGGCATAGATAGCCACCAAAGTAACGTGGTCCATTTAATTTCACTTTCTAGCTCTACAGTCTGTGCAGCCTGCTTTTTTTTTATCTTCAAAGTATTTACAAGCCTTGCAATCTAAATTAACAAGAGGTAGTGACGTGCTAGAACTCCACCCTCTATATGCTGCAGAGGATGGAGGAGCATCAAAAGGCCATTCAAGCCTACACAGCCATTTACGACATAGGAAAAGAAGTGGGGATGCACCTGAGTCAAGCGCACTGGAGAATGATTTCCGTGTTGTGCAAGGTTCTGCAGCCATTTGAACTTGCCACACGAGAAGTCAGTTCCGACACTGCCAGCTTGAGTCAGGTGATTCCCCTGATCAGGCTTTTGCAGAAGCAGCTGGAGAAAGTGAGGGAGGAGCTGGTACACCATTGCGATTCCACCAAGCATGTAGCTCTTGTGGATGAAGCCCTTCGTACCGTTTGCCAGGATCCGAGGGTGGTCAGTCTTTTAAAGTCAGAGGAATACATTCTGCCCACCGTTCTCGATCCTCGGTTTAAAGCGTATGTTGTGTCTCTGTTTCCGGCGGACACAAGTCTACAGCGGTGCAAAGACCCGCTGGTCAGGAGATTGTCCTCTGAAGAGGACCGTGACATGCCACCAGCTCCACCTTCATTTTCATCACTGTTTGTGCAGTTCCAAAAAAGAGGAACTGCCATTTCTATTGCTACCTTCTTTCTTTCTGTATTTCCTGTGTCCTGTGGTCTGTTCTGCTAAGGGCATTGTTATTTCCAAGTTATCCAAAAGTTCTAAAAAAAAACAAATTTAAATTTATAAAAAAAATTATAAAAAATGAATAAAAATAAATAAATAAATAATTGGAAAAAAATATTACAAAATTTTAAAAAATCTAGCTTGTACTGCTATTTAAAAGTCTAACTACGATCATTCACTGTTGCTGTACCCAAAAATAATAGGTACTGCTATTAAAGTACAGTCCAGTGGTACTCTCCTGTGCCGCAGATAATTTGTAAAAGCTTTGCCGAGTATGTGTAGTTATGTATCACAGGTTTTAAGAAGAGGCACAACACTGACAACCTGTTAGAGAAACTGAGGGAAATAATCTCTCTGTGGCTCACCCCACTTAGACTCTCCTGGGGATTCGAATAACTGCCATTTCTATTACTACCTTCTTTCTTTCTCTATTTAAAAAAAAAAAAACCTGTCATTTCTATTACTACGTTAATTGTTTGTGCAGTCATAAAAAAGAGGAACTGCACCCTTAACTGCTATGTTGGTTTTAGACGTCCATCCGGTGTCCGCCATCTGTGCACTGGAATTCAGACCAGTTGAGGGTTTTATTATTATATTGTGGCCCCGGTACCAAATTGGGTACCGGGGCCACTCCACTACGCAGTCCAGATACTTGTTTGGTGGAATTCAGACCAGTTGAGGGATTTTTATTATATTGTGGGGACCACTCCACTACGCAGTCCAGATACTTGTTTGGTGGAATTCAGACCAGTTGAGGGATTTTTATTATATTGTGGGGACCACTCCACTACGCAGTCCAGATACTTTTTTGGTGGAATTCAGACCAGTTGAGGGATTTTTTATTATATTGTGGGGACCACTCCCCTACGCAGTCCAGATACTTGTTTGGTGGAATTCAGAACAATTGAGTTTTTTTTTATTATATTGTGGCCCCGGTATCAAATTGGGTACCGGGGCCACTCCACTACGCAGTCCAGATACTTTTTTGGTGGAATTCAGACCAGTTGAGGTTTTTTTTATTATATTGTGGGGACCACTCCACTACGCAGTCCAGATACTTTTTTGGTGGAATTCAGACCAGTTGAGTGTTTTTTTATATTGTGGGGACCACTCCACTACGCAGTCCAGATACTTTTTTGGTGGAATTGAGACCAGTTGAGGGTGATATATTGTGGGGACCACTCCACTACGCAGTCCAGATATTTTTTTGGTGGAATTGAGACCAGTTGAGGGTGATATATTGTGGCCCCGGTACCAAATTGGGTACCGGGACCACTCCACTATGCAGTCCAGAAAGCTACCTCGGTGAAACATTTTGGACTAAAAACAATATTGTGAGGTGTGAGGGTGTTTAGAATAGACTGGAAATTATTGTTATTGAATGTTATTGAGGTTAATAATAGCATAGGAGTGAAAATAAGCCCAAAAACTTGATTTTGGAACTTTTTATGCTTTTTTCAAAATAAATCCGAACCAAAACCTTTCGACAGGTGTTTTGCGAAACAAATCCGAACCCAAAACATCAAGCAAATCCGAACCCAAAACACAAAACACGAGACACCAAAAGTGGCCGGTGCACATCCCTAGTTTGTTCCCAATTGTAAAGCGCTACGGAATATGCTGGTGCTATATAAATAAATGATGATGATCTAGACATTTATCGAGAATGTTTCCAACCTAGCATTTATGAGACCAGAAATCCAAGTCCAGTCTGATTCCCATTTGGAGTCATGCAGGTCTCCATTAGTTTGAGATATGAATAAAGAATTGTACAAGTTTGAGAACAGGCCTTTGGATGAGTGGTTGTTGAGAAAGCTGTGTTCAATTATGGTGAGAGATCTAGAGTAAAGAATGTTTTTTCTGCAATGAAAAAAAAGGTGTCTGTTTTACAAATATTGGTGGATAAATTCTTAGGGAAGAGATATTAAGTCATTCAGAACTCAATGTTTGCTGTCTACTCGGTTGAAAAAACATATATACAGTGTGTTCCTAGGGAACAGATTATTCCAAAATGGAATTAAGATGGAGGAGCCAATGCTGGGGAGCATAGTTTGCTGCAATGAGCCCAGATTACAGATGAAAAGTTAGTTCCCAGGGTCTCTATGTGGGATGAAGACATAGTAAGGAGGAAAGAGAAGTGTAAGAGAGCAGCAGATTCCGCGTTCTCCCAAATTCTAGATCCTGTGGGTGAGTGTCACTCAATACACCGCGTCAGCTATGCAGCATAATAATACTTCTTAAAGGTAGGAGTTCCAAGTCCCCCAGCTAATGCATTACATTAATGCATTGGAGGACTCAGTCTTTTACTATAGGTTGTTTCCTAGACCACATAAGGTTAGATGTAATCTTTTCTAAAAAGGAGAATGTTTTAAGGTGGATTCTAATCGGTATGGTTTGAAAAAGGGTATAATAGCGTGGGTAGGATTTTAAACTTTATCAAAGTAATGTGACCTATCCAAGAAATAGTCATGTTATTACAAGAGGTTAAATATGTGTGGGCAAAAACTCCTCATTAGTAAGAGAGGGACCAACCTGGCAATCAGTCATGGGCCAGAGATGGGGTTTTCAGTAAGTGAATGCTGATCCAGGAGGTTAGCCTACCTTCCCAGGAATTAAGGAAGGTCCTACAATATTCTGGGAGGCTCCCGGACATCCCAATAGAGTAGGCAACTATGACATCATGCTGGGTTTCACCCACTACTCTTCATTTTGTTCTAGCATCAGGACAATTGGCAGACTCTCTTAGGAGTGCAAGAGATCACCCACTGTTTTGGGAGTTTACTGAACATTCTGGGAGAGTATGGTAGTGATTAGTTACTCTTCTCAGTGTTTCCACAGGATTCTCCTGCACACATAATACAACTGTGAGATTCTCCTGCACACAGAATATAACAGTGAGATTAAGCGCTAGATCTATTCTCTATACAGGATATTCCCTTAATTAAATTGTTACGAGCCGCGGCGGTACTCACAGCCGCCGCGGCTCGCTTCTTGTGCCCTCTGGTGTCCCGGCCGTCACCTTGACGACCAGGACATCATTTCCGCCGGGGTCCCGACCGTTGTCAAGGCAACGGCCGGACGCTTCCCTCTGTAGCGCCGCGTCCCGGCAACTGAGGACAGCCGGGCGCGTGTGCAGCTCTAAGTAATAGCCAGCAGGCTATTAGGTTCTAATTTATTAATTATCAGGATCCTGTGGGTATTTTCAGAGCTAGGCTCTGATTGGCTGGCTGCAGTATTTAGGGCAGTGAGGACTAAGCCTCACTGCCGGTTATAGCGTCCAGTTTGCCTGTCAGCCTAACCTGCTCCTGCTCCTGTTTTGTATTGGTGAAACCTGTTGGACTGATTGCCTGTGTATGACGCCTTGCCTGGATTTGGACCCTGCCTGTGTTTCTTGTGACTCCGACCTCTGGCGTGTTTACCGACCTTCCTGTTTGCTCATGACCCTTGACCTCGGCCTGTTTACTGGATCTGCTGTCGGCCCTTGACCTTTGCCAGGACTCCACTTCGCTTACCTGGGTTCTCCCCAGCCGGTACAAACTTCACGACCCTCTGTCAGTCTGCAGTCAAGTCTGTCCCCACCACTAGGGGCTCCAGTGAACACCTGACTGGCAGAGCAGACTCCGGGTTGTGTTGTACCGGCTAGGGGGGTTCCTAACATAAATAAGTATCCAGGGAGATTGCCAAACTCTCTAGGGTATTTGGGGGATAACCCTCTTTTTCAGAAGTCAAAGTCTGCAAATATGGTCTGCAACTGTGCAGTGAGAGAGAAGTTGGAGAGACCATCCAACTATGTGAGAATGTCAGCTCTTGTGTCAAAAAGCTGTGGTGGCTAAATTATCAAAGTGAACTGAGGGGAGCATGAAGTTAGAAGATGAAAATAAAGTATTATCTGCAAATTTATACTGACTAATTAACATCAAACTTCAGAATTTACTGCACATTTTAGCACTATTTTACCCCTTGACACCTCATCCACCTAAACTGAAGGGTACTTTAGTTTTAGGTGTCATGGAAGGAATACATATGCACCACCCACCAGGTAAACAGGGAGTTACATTTCAGGGAAATAGCGATAGTGAAACCTGCAAACTATGCCACATTATTGGTCAATTTATTGAATGAAACAAATTGCAAGTTTCATTTAAATTTACCTTGAATTTACTATTGTGTGTATATGTGTGTGTGTGTGTGTATATATATATATATATATATATATATGTGTGTGTATGTCAGAGTCGCACAACACACCCAAAAACTTATTAGTGGGTGCCAGGTTCAATAAATTGCACATAAATTCCAATCCAGACAAGACTGGAAGCCAGCACTCCATATAAAAATAAACTTTATTGTAGTCACAATGAAGCTTTTCCATTATACCATCCATAGCCACAAGTCAAATAAAGGCAGTTCAACCTATACAGCCATTGGCTATCTTATGAGCTCTGTTCCATCAGTACCAGCACAAGACGTGTATATTGTCTTATCTGTCTTTTTTGACTTGCTGCTAAATTGCCTTTATTTGACTTGCTGCTATAGATTTTAGTTTCGAATTATTTTAACTTTAATAACAATAATAAAGTTAACTTTACATATGGTGTGCTGGTTTCCAGTCTTGTCTAGATAGGAATATATATATATATATATATATATATATATATATATATATATATATATATATACATACACATATATAATCACACACACAGTCTGCAGTTGTTAGTGGGGGTTTGTTTAATAATAAATTTCACACAGGCAAAAAATAATGTAATCAATTATACATTTGCTTTTATTGTCTGTTTTGTAATAGATCAAATGTTTGCACATTTGCACTTTGTTAGTAAATATTCCTCATTGTTTTATTTTCTTATTTACGTACAAATTATAGATGTAAATGTTAATATTAGTCCAGCAAAGCTTTATGACAGTAATGGGAAAGCTTTCCTGCAAGCACTGAGCATGTTGGGCTCTGGGAAGGAGTAACATAAAAGGATTAAAATAGTGCTAACACGTGCAGTAAATTCTGAAGTTTGATGTTAACTAGTCAGTATAAAGCATGAGTGGTAGACAATACAAACAATCCTGCTACAGGCAATGCTTACTCAGCAGTGCATTTATCCCACATGAAATCACAAGCAAATAAAAAAACTGCAGCAGCAAGCCTCTTATTCAGTGTAGGATTAAGGTGACACCGGTAATACTGCTGCCTATGTGACTTCACACTAAGCCGCGCACAGTAACTCTCACTAGTTATAAAGGTTTCCATTTTTAAGATGCCACGTGGACTGTGAGGAAGTGTGAGACCCCGGTTATGAGTGGGCTGCATACTTCTCTGTGAAGCTGGAAACATGATCTGGGTAAATAATGAGGCTGCAGTAAGCTCACATGCACACTATGGGCCTGATTCATTAAGGAACTTAAATTAAGAAGTTTATTTTTTAAGTCTCCTGGACAAAACCATGTTACAATGCAAGGGGTGCAAATTAGTTTTCTGTTTTGCACATAAGTTAAATACTGCCTGTTTTTTCATGTAGCTCACACTTTAAATTTCAGTGTACAAATAAGCTATCAAGTATTTGTTTGCTACATGAAAAAACAGTCAGTATTTAACTTATGTGCAAAACAGAAAACTAATTTGCACCCCTTGCATTGTAACATGGTTTTGTCCAGGAGACTGAAATAAGAAGTTTCTCAAGTTAAGATCCTTAATGAATCAGGCCCTAGAAACCTAAAGTTTCGGCATTACCCCTCACATTGCAATTCTAATTAATGAAAAATAGGAATGGCATTTCTAAAAGGCTTTTCAAATCTGGCATTTTTTATAAAAAATAATGACAATATTAATTGCATGCTGGACATATTTAGTTAAGATTACACTATTTCAGTTCTATAATCTAGCTCAGTAATAAATAGGTTGTGCATATTAATGACAGATAGAGATCACTTGCTCCTTATATTATTTTATACCGTAATTCTATGTAAACTCTGTACAGATGAGCTGTACTGACGGGACACTAATTCTTACATATAACTTCCAATAAAAAGCAGTCCTCTAAGATGGCAGTTAGCGCTATGGTCTAGTGGTTATACAGTGTGAAATAATACTATTGTTCTTCAACAGATATTACATTTCAGTGTGAGAAGAATAAGTAGAAGTGTAATGTGTACAATTGTCAAATTCATTATTTATTCCTTTCTAAACAATGTTTAAAATATTTATAACCACGGTAATGTCTTTTAATGACGCACGATATTTGTACTCTGTGACTTTGCTTAAGGTTTTTGCAAACTGATATAAATGTAATATTATTGTGTAGTTATTCTATACTCTGGTGTCTACACATCATTTAATAATTATACCTAGCTTAGAGTATGTCTATCAGATGCAATATTATTTATACTCAAGCATACTAGTTTAAAATATGTTTTCTTATATAATTTACTGCAGTTATTGTTTTTTTTTTGTTCTAACCAGTTCTTTTATAATTGTATTTGGCGTCTTGCATTATAATCAATCCACTCTTAGCTCTGAGAAAGAGGGACTGGTGCTAGACAGTTTTTGTTCCCCAGTGACTTGCCATTTCTTTTCCTTGTATCATGCAATTTTATAAAGCAAATAGTTTGAACATGCACAGGTCACTAGTAACAAAGAACAGAACATGCAGGAGTCAGAGTTTGTATGGGCAATGAGCATATGTAAGACTCTTCTGGGAGCAGGGATGGCTTGCAGTCAGGCGCGGGCTGACGTCCGTCAGCCCGGGGGGCACACGCCGCACAGGCGGCCGCATCACATGACACGTGATGCGGCCACGTCATCAATGACTGCGCGGCCGCATCACATTGATATTACTTCTGGGGAGCGGGCGGCCCTAACAGCCGTGATTCTGAGCGGCCCGGGGGGGCCGATGCCCCCCTGCCCCCCGGCCCAGCCCGCCCCTGCTTGCAGTCCTAGATGCTTATGGTCTCCAAAAATAAACTTTTTTTCTTTCACGAGAACTAAATAAACTGAATCTACATGTATTTTTCGTGCTGAATTCGAGTATGCATTCAGATTTTTTCCATGAGGCAGAGTTTTTTTGTGACATACATTTAGGGGCATATTCAATTGTCCGCGGGATTGCCGAAAATCCAGCGGTCCGCGCAGGATTACCGTAATAACGGTAATCCTGCGCGGAAAAAACGTTAATATGGTAATTTACTCGCTAGATTTCAGCGAGAGATTACCTTATTAACGGTAATAGTTTTTCCGCGCTCGATCCCGCGGACAATTGAATACCCCCCTTAAAGTCTAAATGATAAATATGCACCTCATTCTGCCTGATCTAAAACATTGTAGATGATGATTTTCGGGCATATTTTGCCTTTAGGATATCTCTCTCCATGGTCCAGCAATAGTCAGCCAGCATACTGGAACTCCATTTGACTTGGTACCTCTTTTTCATTGTAGAAATCTGCTGATGGAAACGCTAGCTATGCTCATCACTGACAGCCCCACGATTTTTGTGGGAAGAATTCTAGGTGGGAGTCCAAGAAGTGAAAGTTTTAAAGAAATGTTTCATCCCATAGCTTTATATGAATTCACTCGATCACTCACTAGATTACTATAGTTCTCTGCTTTATGATTTCCAAGAAAACAAGAACAGATATTTTTGAATGACAATCAGGCTGCTTTTTCCAGTGGATTTAACAGTTCCTGAAAATGGTCATCATCCTTTACTGATCTTACTTATTGTCAAAAAAATTCCTTTTTTCAGTTTTGCATCACTTACTTTTGGAAAGTTAGATTTTAAATGTATAATTGCAGCAGAGGTTTTATCAATTGTTTGTTATTGTTTTTATAAAATGTTTCATAAGTTCTAGATAAGTATGCAGTGGAGGTACATACTCTTTTTCAGGATCCACTAAAGGGCTATTTAACACATTTTTATGCCCGAGAATAAGCATTTCACATTAAGGGCATTGTTTTCTAATGTAGTGAAACTTCTTCTCCCTGTGTTAGGACCCACTCCAGCCAGTGCAACAAAACCCGGAGTCTGCTCTGAATGTCTGGTGTTCACTGGAGCCCCTAGTGGTGGGGACAGATTTGGCCGCAGACAAACAGAGGGTTGTGAGATGTGCACTGACTGGGGAGAACCTAGCGATAGAGTGTAGGAGCAAACAGCAGAGTGAATCCAAGCAAGGTTCGAGGGCCGGCAGCAGACATTGAAACCAGTAAACAAGCCGAGGTCAGAGGTCACAGGCAAAACAGCAGCATAGGAGTCCAGGCAATAGATCAGGGTCAGAAGCACAGGTTCAGGGTCCAGGAACAGGCAAGGGTCATACACGGGTAATCAATCAGAGGTAGAAACACCAACACAGGAACAAGGTAGAAGGCAGCAGAACTGAAAACAGGACGCTATAACCGGCAGTGAGGTTCAGTCCTCACTGCCCTAAATACTACTGCTAGCCAATCAAAGCCTAGCTGTGAAACTACTCACAGCCTTTGCCTGATACCAACTAGATTAATTAGCCTACAGGCTTGTTGCGCCCAGAGCGCCTAGACACAGTTCTCGGTGTCCGGCCATTGCCCTGGAAATGGTCGGGCCGAATTTGCGGAAGTGATGTACCCCCCCCACCCTTGAGGAGGGGTCAAGGAACCCCAACATCCAGGCTTTGTGGGAAACTTCTTGAAAAATTATTTAATGAGTCTCCCAGCGTGAAGACGCCTCTGTGGTACCCAACATCGCTCCTCAGGGCCATAACCCTTCCAATGTACAAGGAATTGAACTTGGCCTTGAACCTTCCTTGAGTCAAGGATTCTTTCGACGATGTATTCATGGTCTCCGTTCACAATCAGAGGCCGGAGCCTGTTAGAGGAAGGCTGACTGAATTTGCTGGGAGCAGCGGCTTTCTTTAGAAGAGAACAATGGAATGTAGAAGGTATTTTTAAAGAAGGTGGTTTTAGCCTGAATGCCGCTGGATTTATCTTTTTCTCAATTGAAAATGGCCCAATGTAACGGGGCCCCAGCTTCCTGCATGGTTGCCTCAACTTGATGTTCCGTGTGGACAACCAGACTTGATCCCCCACCTTCAACGAACATGGAGCACGATGGCGGTCAGCAAAGGCTTTGGATTTTTGTGAGGCTTGACCTAGTGCAGAGTGCACCCTTTTCCAGACAGACCTCAACCTGGCAGTAAAAGCAGGTGTTCCGGAATCACCACTGGGAACAGTAGAAGCAAAAGAATTAGATTTTGGGTGAAACCCGATGTTACAGAAGAATGGGGATGTGTGTGTTGCGGAATCGCAGGAATTGTTATAAGCGAATTCCGCCCAGGGCAAAAGAGATGACCAATTATCGTGAAACTTGGAGACATAGATACGTAGGAACTGTTCCAAGGACTGGTTGGTTCTTTCCGTCTGACCATTCGACTGAGGGTGATAAGCAGAGGACAGACTGATACTGATTCCAATGGAATTACAGAAGGATCTCCAAAATTGTGCAATAAATTGGGACCCTCGATCCGAGATGATGTCTTCTGGAAGACCGTGGAGACGGAAGACATGTGTAAGAAACAAGGTCGCCAAGGTCCTGGCATCAGGTAGTTTGGGTAAGGAAATGAAATGCGCCATCTTACTGAATCGGTCCATGACTACCCAAATGGTGTTATGACCCGCGGATACTGGAAGGTCAACAATAAAATCCATCGAAAGATGGGTCCAAGGCCTGCTGGAAGTAGGCAAGGGTAACAGTAGATAAGGAGGACGGTTTCTAGCAGATTTGTTTCTGGCACATTCAGGGCAAGCACGGACGTAAGCCTCCACATCACCAAATAAAGTGGGCCACCAAAGCCAGCGGGAAAGAATTTCAACGGTCTTATTAATTCCAGGATGACCCGCTGAACGGTTGTCGTGACTCTCCATGAGGACGGATTTTCTAAGGTGAACCGGAACAAATAATTTGTTCGCAGGGGTCTGAACTGGAGCAATTTTATGGAACTGTCGAATTGTGGCTCCCAGATCCCGGATTAGTCCAATATGAATAGAGGTCAAGGGGACAATAGGCAGTGGGTCAGGAGACTGAGGATGACGTGCCATATAACTTCTGGACAAAGAATCGGCTTTAGTGTTTTTTGATCCTGGACGAAATGTGATGATTAACCTAAATCTGGTGAAGAACAGGGCCCAGGGGGCCTACCTGGGATTCAGAGTTTTTGCGGTCTGGATATATTGGAGATTTTTATGGTCAGTGAAGATGGTAATGGTATGTGCAGCTCCCTCTAACCAGTGTCGCCATTCCTCCAATGCCCACTTAATGGCCAACAATTCACGGTTTCTGACATCGTAATTCATTTCAGCAGGCGATTTTTTACTCTGGGGGTCTTTCTGCGAGAGAATAGCACCACCACCAACACCCGAGGCGTCTACCTCCACAATGAACGGAAGTTCTGGGTCAGGGTGTCTAAGAACTGGTGCAGAGATGAATGCAGCTTTGAAAGCTGAAAAACTTGCCAATGCTTCTGGGGGCCACTCAGCTGGGTTAGCTCCTTTTCGGGTGAGAGCGGTGATAGGAGCCACCAAAGAGGAAAATGAGCCAATAGACCTTCGGTTACCATCCAAACGGCAGGTGGTAATGCTTGATCCCAACTTGATATCCGGAATCTCAAGCGTCTGAGCCAAGCGGATATCTAGGAAGTTACCTACTGCACCGCTATCGAGGAAAGCTGTCACGTCTGTGGATTTGTCACAGAAGACTAGACGTCCAGGGACCAACAAAGATTTTTCCGAAGAGACAATTTGAAGACCTAAGTGCACCTCTTCACCAGCGCTTAGGCTTTGGCGTTTCCCGCCTTGATAGGCCAGGAACGAACTAGGTGACCTGGTTGGCCACAATATAAACAAAGACCTACTGAGCGTCTTCTGGAGCGTTCCTCCGGACGCAGGCGATAAGCACCCAGCTGCATGGGTTCTGGGGAATCTGGCAAACTAGCACGAGAACTGGGTGGTGAGCCAGAAGGTATTGATGACTCCCGTTCAGTTTTTCTCTCTCTAATTCGACGGTCAATTTTAATGACAAGCTGCATCAAATCTTCAAGCGAGACGGGAACCGGATACTGAACTAAGGAGTCCTTAATTTACTCGGTAAGGCCTAATCAGAATTGACTCCGTAGTGCCGGATCATTCCAGGCACTATCCGTTGACCAACGCCAGAATTCTGCATAATATTCCTCAGCGGAACGACGTCCTTGCCTTAATGCCTGGAGATGAGACTCAGCTGAGGCCACTCTGTCAGGGTCGTCATATAGCAACCCCAAGGCCTGGAAGAAGGCATCCACGGTTTGTAAGGCTGGACTTGTGGATGGAAGGGAGAAGGCCCAAGACTGAGGATCGCCCTGGAGTAGGGAGATAACAATTCCTACTTTTTCCTGTTTGGAACCAGAGGAGTGTGGTCTCAGATGGAAATATAACCTGCAACTCTCTTTAAAGTTGCGAATAGCAGACCTGCTTCCTGAGAACTGGTCAGGCAAATTCAATTTTGGTTCTGGCAGAACACCAGCGGAAGCTTGCTGAGGCTGCAGATTTCTGGAAGCCTCTTCTTGAGCTGCCAAACGCTGGGATAGGCCCTGTACTACTTGAGAAATCGCCTGGATTTGGTTAGCCAGGATCTGGGCTGGAGAAAGATTTGAGTCGCTGTTGTCCATGGTAATATCTCTCCAATCTTCACTGGCCGGTTATAATGATAGGAACCCCTCCAGCCAGTGCAACAAAACCCGGAGTCTGCTCTGAAAGTCTGGTGTTCACTGGAGCCCCTAGTGGTGGGGGCATATTTGGCCGCAGACAAACAGAGGGTTGTGAGATGTGCACTGACTGGGGAGAACCTAGCGATAGAGTGTAGGAGCAAACAGCAGAGTGAATCCAAGCAAGGTTCGAGGGCCGGCAGCAGACAGAAAAACCAGTAAACAAGCCGAGGTCAGAGGTCACAGGCAAAACAGCAGTGTAGGAGTCCAGGCAATAGATCAGGGTCAGAAGCACAGGTTCAGGGTCCAGGAACAGGCAAGGGTCATACACGGGTAATCAATCAGAGGTAGAAACACCAACACAGGAACAAAGTAGCAGGCAGCAGAACTGAAAACAGGACGCTATAACCGGCAGTGAGGCTCAGTCCTCACTGCCCTAAATACTACTGCTAGCCAATCAGAGCCTAGCTCTGAAACTACTCACAGCCTTTGCCTGATACCAACTAGATTAATTAGCCTACAGGCTGCGCTAATATCCACTATTTGTTGCGCCCAGAGTGCCTAGACACAGTTCTCGACATCTGGCCGTTGCCCTGGCAACGGTCTGGCCGAATTTCCGTAAGTGACGTCACGGTCGTCATAGCGATGGCCGGGACGCCAGAGGAAGCAGAAACTGAGTCACGGCGGTGCCCGCGGGCTGCCGCGGCTCGTGACACCCTGCTGTCCCATTCAGACAAGAAACAGCAGAATTTACAGTAGTGTACCCAAGTTGCAAATCAAGCAATGACCTTCAAATCACCACATATATTCCAGTTATATTTTTCATACTGTTTTTTTTCTTTTAGCAAATTCATATTTCCATATGTCTCTTTCATATCAGTGGTATGCGCTACAGGTATTGATGAGAATTTATTGCCGGTATGCAGAAGCACAGCCTTCAAACTATCTTTTGATGAGTCTATGAACAGTCAGTGTTGATGTCCAAGAGTCTCCATATATTGTTTGTATGCCCCTGTCTGTCTGTGTATATATGACAGGCCATCAGGTCCGGCGCTACCATTAGGCAGCTGCCTAGGGCGCCGGGCTCTGGAGGGTGCCACTGATGTCATTTACATTGCTGTGGGGCGGCCGTCTGAGCTTACCTTCCACAGCCGCCTGCCGCTGCACAGCTTAAATTCCAGAGGAGGGGGCATGGCGCCGTCCCCTCCCCCTCCGATGAGACACACTATCTGTTGTGTGTGAGGGCAGGTAGGGATGAACTGTCCTTCCTCCTTCGCTCCCCCAGATTGGACTGCAAGGCGGGGTTGTGCTGCAGGGGGAGATTGTCTGCAGGGGGGGGGGAGATTACACTACAAGCGGAGGGGATTGTGCTGTAAGGGGGGATTGTTCTGTAAGGGGGGGATTGTGCTGCAAGGGGGGGGGGTTGAGGCAGTGTGCTGAGGGGGGGGGCAGTGTGATGGAGGTGTGGCAGTAGTGTGATGCAGGGAGGGCAGTAAAAGAAAAGTAACTTCCACAAACACACTATACCTGATGGAAAAATCTAGTATTATATACTGTAACAAAAGGAGGCATTTAGCTGGCAATATACAGAGAAAGCAGGGAAGTAGAGTAAAACATTTGTGCAGTAATGCACCTAGAGTGAAGACTTATGTATGAAAAGCAATAGTTTAAATTTGGTTAAACTTACATGATCTGAAATCCTTCCTCTCAGCAAACAGACAGGGCGTGTCTGGTTGTGCAAACAGAGGCAGTGATGGGTGTTTTCTTTTAAAGAGAAGGTGGGTGTGTCACCTGTCCATCAAGCTAAGGCTGGGGGAGCATCATGTATAAAAGCTTGTTTGTTTGAGACCAATGCTGGGTGAGCTGGCTGGTCCTGAGAGAGAGCTGGACTATGTATAGCTAGTGTTTAGGGTCTCCATGATTGCTGTACAAGTATACGGTGTCAAACATTTACCATCCTGACAATAAAGCACCATAAAAAGGAAGTTGTTGTTCGCGTGTTCTTCTGCAGTAGCGGGCTCTTGCCACAAGTGGTGTCAGGAGTGAGATCTCCGGGAAGCAAGTTTCCGCTACCCAACCCGCGCAGACGTCAACATGAAGGAAGTTCTGACAACCCTTGTGAATGTGGCCGCTGCGCAGCAACAGCAGCAAGCTCAGATGTTACGAGTTGCCGAGGCACATGTGGAAAACACAAGGCTCTTAAGAGAAGAGTTAAGCCTGGTGAGACATGACAGAAATGAACCACTTGGTCCTGTTCTCCAGAAAATGTTGCCAGGTGATGACATAGAAGCATATCTGGTGTCCTTTGAGAGACTTGCAAAAAGGGCAAAATGACCTCCTAAAGATTGGGCTGAGAGACTGGCGCCATATCTGACTGGTGAAGCTCAGCGAGCTTATATGGATCTAGATGAGAAACGGGCCTTTGACAATCTGTGCCTAAAGTCTGAGATATTGGCTCGCATTGGAGTTTCCGGGCCAGGCCAAGCCCAGCGCTATCACCAATGGCGCTATGTTAAAGAAAAACCGGTCAGAGCGCAAGTGACTGAGCTTTCTAAAATTTTAAAGAAATGGCTGCAGCCTGAGGAGAATTCGCCTTCTCGGATTATTGAAGTTCTGGCGATAGATCACTGCATCTGGGGACTGAACCGCAATTTGCAAAGGTGGGTGCTGCAATCAGACCCACAAACTTATGAAGAGCTTGCCACCGTGGTAGAAAGGTTACAATTACTAAAGAACCTGCATTTGTGCCAAAGCCGCTGCCACGCCAAAAGTCAGGTTTGACAATCCTTGCCACAGGGCCCAATGGCAAAACTGCTACGGACAGAGGGCCAGGTGCAAAGCTGTCTAATCTGAAGTGTTTTGAATGTGGTGAGCCAGGCCACTTTAAGGCAGAGTGTCCTAAACTACAGGAACCCATGGACTCTTCCGTGGCACATATTGGGCCTGTGTTTCCAAGCTGTTTTACCATGAGTCCAACATCAGGAAGTCCTTGTTTATTCCGGGTGACTGTGCTAATCAACCAAAACCTTGTTCTGGCCTTGGTTGACTCGGGGAGTGAACTCTCATTGGTTTCCAGCTCTGCCTTACCCGAAACCATAACTTCTCGGTTGCCCAAAGTGAAGGTTCTTTGCGTACATGGCACGACAGAGGAGTATGAAAGAACAATACTACCAGTCACACTCAAAGACAAAACTGTTATGGTGGTAGCTGCCATAGCACCTTAACTCCCATATCCACTCATTTTGGGGCGAGACTTCCCACTGTTTAATGATGTCCTTGGTGAGGGGATCCGGCCGGACATGCCGGCAACTGATGCAACGGTCGGAAGCCCGGTCTTAAAGGAACCGCCTAAGAATCCACAGCATCTGGACATCGATCTTTGGGAACCGCCATACCGGAATGCCATTCTGGTAATCATAGCAGGAGTTCCACAAAAGCATCCACCTGTGGGGAAACATGGACAGTCCAAACTAGCATTGGTCGGTGATGTCGCAGATGAGCCCACCCCGCCTGTCAGTGAGGATACGGACTGGTCCGCAATACCAATTTTGTTTCCTTTGCAGGACTTTGCTCGAGACCAACTTAATGATGCCACTTTGGAACATGCCTTTAAAAGTGTGACTGAGGTAAATGGGGTGGCGAAAGCCGCCCACCCTGCAGAAGGTATACCATATTTTATTGTTAAAAATAATTTCCTGTATAGAGTTGCTAATGTACAGGGGGATAAAGTAGAACAATTAATGGTTCCTCAGGTCCATGTAACCCTAGTGTTAAAAGCAGCACATACACATGTCTGTGGGGGACTCCTAGGGAAGGATAAAACACGGGAACGAGTTCTGCTTAGGTTTTACTGGCCCGGTGTACACATGGCAGTGAAAAAGTATTGCCGGTCCTGTCCCATTTGTCAGAGAACCTGTCCCAAACCCATGTACAGGGCACCTCTCATTCCAATACCAATAGTACAAGTTCCCTTTGAACAGATAGCTATGGACCTTGTGGGGCCACTGGAAAAATCCATACGTGGGCACCAATATATAATAGTGGTGCTTGACTATGCAACCAGATATCCAGAGGCAATTCCCCTACGAAACATAAAGTCCAGCACCATAGCTAAGGAACTTTTATTGATGTTTACACGATTGGGAATACCCAAAGAAATTCTCACAGATCAGAGTACTCCTTTCATGTCTAAACTGATGAAGGACATGTGCCAGTTGCTAGGGGTTACGGCACTTCACACCTCTGTATACCATCCACAAACAGATGGCTTGGTGGAACGCTTTAACTGCACATTAAAGCACATGCTCAGGAAAGCAGTGGCTCAAGAGAAAAAATATTGGGACACTCTTATTCCCTATTTGATGTTTGCCATCCGTGAGGTACCTCAAGCTTCAACAGGGTTTAGTCCCTTTGAGTTATTGTTTGGGAGACAGCCCAGGGGTATCTTGGATATGTTAAAAGAAAGGTGGGAGCAGCAAGGTCCCAGGGAGCCAAATCTGGTACAATTTGTGTCCCAAATGTATGAGAGGCTAGGAAAGATAGGGCCCATTGTGCAGCAACATGTAAAAGAGGCTCAGGAATGACAGAGAAAAAGTTATGATAAAAGTGCTGTTGTTCGATCTTACAAGCCTGGGGACAAGGTCCTAGTCCTGGTTCCCACCCACGAAAGCAAACTTTTTTCCCATTGGCAGGGTCCATATGAAGTTCTAGAGGCTGTCGGTCCTGTCAATTACAGAGTCCGCCAATTAGGTAGGAGAAGGGAGGAGCAAATATATCATGTCAACCTCCTTAAACCTTGGCATGATGAGGAAACCTCTCCTCTGAGCTAGTGAGTACTGCCATTGAAAAGTCAGAAGTGCCCATAGAGCCAGCTTTGTCCATTCAGCAGAGACAACAGACTGAAGAAATGGTTCATCGGAACAGGGATGTCTTCTCTTCCATTCCTGGGCGCACTACCTTAATCGAACACGACATTGTCACTGACCAGGAGTCATTGTAAAGCAGAAGCCGTATCGTATTCCAGAAGCCAGACGGGTGGACGTGACAAAGGAGGTCGAGAAGATGTTCCAGTTAGATGTGATTGAAGAGTCCACTAGTGAATGGAATAGTCCCATTGTGCTTGTCCCGAAACCCAATGGGACAATTAGGTTCTGCAATGACTTTAGGCGCCTAAACAGTATGTCGCAGTTTGATGCCTATCCGATGCCACGTGTGGGTGAACTAGTGGAAAATCTTGCTGGTAGCAATTATTTAACAACCCTTGATCTAACAAAGGGTTATTGGCAAGTTCCCCTGACTTCCACGGCCAAGCCAAAGACTGCATTTTCCACCCCTGATGGTGTCTATCAAATTAAAATGTCCTACCCTTTGGGTTGCATGGGGCACCTGCCACCTTCCAAAGGGCCATGAATAAATTGCTACGACCTCACACAGCTTTTGCAGCCGCTTACTTGGACGATATAGTGATTTATACCCCAGACTGGGGATCACATTTAGCCAAAGTTGAGGTGGTCTTAGCTTCATTAAGGTCATCAGGGTTAACAGCTAACCCAGAGAATTGTGCCATAGCCATGAGAGAAGCCAAATATCTGGGGTACATTGTTGGTCGAGGGCTTGTAAAACCCCAGCTAGACAAGGTGGAGGCAGTCAAAAATTGGGCAAGACCAGAAAAAAAGTCGCAGTTAAGAACCTTTTTAGGCTTAGTAGGTTACTACAAACGGTTTGTAAGCCACTTCGCCACTAGAGCTGCTCCACTTACGGACATGTTAAAACAAAGTTGTCCAGATAGATTAACCTGGTCTGATTCTGCAGAAACCGCCTGGTCTGATCTTCGGTTAGCTCTTTGTTCCTCCCCAGTTCTACAAGCACCGGATTTTACCCGGAGGTTCTTCCTCCAAACTGATGCTTCTGGTGTTGGTTTAGGTGCAGTCTTGTCACAGGAGAAGAATGGAGTAGAAAATCCTGTCCTGTACCTAAGTCGTAAGTTGCTTCCAAGGGAACAAAAATATGCCACTGTGGAGAAAGAATGTCTCGCCATAAAATGGGCTACAGAAGCTCTGCGCTATTATCTCCTAGGCAGAGAGTTCACCTTAATAATTGAGATGGATGCAGAGCAACCGGGAGGTAAATGCCAAGGTAACCCGCTGGTTCTTGGTACTACAACCTTTCAAGTTCTCAGTAGAACATAGACCTGGGATTCTGCACAAGAATGCAGATGCATTGTCACGAAAATATGCGCTCCTCGCGAAGTCCGCGTCCCCCGACTTGGAGACACTAGGGGGAGGGATATGTAACAAAAGGAGGCATTTAGCTGGCAATATATAGAGAAAGCAGGGAAGTAGAGTAAAACATTTGTGCAGTAATGCACCTAGAGTGAAGACTTATGTATGAAAAGCAATAGTTTAAATTTGGTTAAACTTACATGATCTGAAATCCTTCCTCTCAGCAAACAGACAGGGCGTGTCTGGTTGTGCAAACAGAGGCAGTGATGGGTGTTTTCTTTTAAAGAGAAGGTGGGTGTGTCACCTGTCCATCAAGCTAAGGCTGGGGGAGGAGCATCATGTATAAAAGCTTGTTTGTTTCATTTGTTCAGAGAGACCAATGCTGGGTGAGCTGGCTGGTCCTGAGAGAGAGCTGGACTATGTATAGCTAGTGTTTAGGGTCTCCATGATTGCTGTACAAGTATATGGTGTCAAACATTTACCATCCTGACAATAAAGCACCATAAAAAGGAAGTTGTTGTTCGCGTGTGCTTCTGCAGTAGTGGGCTCTTGCTACAATACATATTTGAATTCAGAATTTAAAACTGCACTAAACTCACTATTCAATTTTGTGAAAAATTCATGTTGACCATATACTTTGCAGCTCTTTTGAAGATGTCAAAGTTCAGACAAGGGAGACAGGCAACATGATGGGAAAGTTTCAGTATGTTTCTTCTTTAATGTACATCCCATAATTTGCATTACTTAAATTACATTACTATGTTTTTAAAGGGACACTTTAATATACACACACTTATTATCTGATTTCACAGATTATTTTATGTATACTGTTGCATATATTTTGGTATTACTGATTGCTGTCAAATTTCTATTGCAAAATGTCTATAGCATGTGATATATACCTTTATAACATATATATGAACTATAAAAGTGAGAACTCATCTCATTGTAATGTTGTTTTTGTCAATAAGTAGTGTCCGATAGTGGGAACGGTTCAACATCAGTGTCTAGTGTAAATTTGGCACCTTGACAACTGTTGCCAAGCAGCAAAGCTCAACTGTGGAATAATGGCAAATGGTGTAGCCTGGGAAAGAAGGAAAGACAGAAAAGCTAGTTAAGAAAGTCAGGTTTATTTGTGATCAAAACATAACCTAGCAAAAGGAAAGGATAACAAAAAATATTGTACCTTATACTGATGGCACATGTTGCAATATAGTGAACTTGGATATTTGCAATCAGATTGGATCTTTGAGCAAATTGCCCATACATGTGAAGGGACAACTAATGCATGTGTAAAGCCATCATTGCAGAAATCTCTGGATTGTGTGATCATAATTTGTGACTTTCTGAGTTGGTCTCCATACTTATGTACATACCCGCAAACACTAATACAGCCATAGAGATATATGCTCTGTAGACATAAATTTCTGCATTTCAATTAAACAGACAATGCACCAGAATTAAAGTGTTACAAGGCACCTTCAATAATGCTAGTAATAGTATTTCCCCTTTATATCAACGCAAGCTTTTGCAGACTACTTGTAATATGGAATATACAGTGGATATAAAATATCTACACACCCTTATTGAAATTGCAAGTGTTTGTGATGTAAAGATGTATTGTTAAAATGTACTAACCAAGAGAGAGGTATAAAAGAATTTCAAAGGCATTACATGTACCATAGAACAGTGTGAAGATTGTCATCAATAAGTGGCACAACAGGGAAATTGTCAAGATCAGGATGTCCCTCTAAAGGTGATAACAGGACAAGGAGAAAACTGATCAGGGAGGTTACCAAGATGGCTTATGGTAACATTAAAGGAGCACCAGAAATTGCTGGCAGGCAATGGTCAATCTTTGCATGTGACAACAACTCCTGTACTCTGCATGTCTGGGCTATGGGGTAAGGTGACAAGACTGAAGCCATTTCTCATAAAAAAGAGCATCCAAGATCATCTACATTTTGCAAAAAACATACATTCAGTCTCCCCAAACCATGTGGGAAAATGTCTTACAGTCTGATGAGGGCAAGGTTGAAGTTTTGGGTCTTAATTCTAAAAGATACACTATATGGACAAAAGTATTTGACCACACCTGTCTTTTATTGAATTGAGGTGTTTCAATCAGACCCATTGCCAGATGTGTATAAAATCAATTACCTAGCCATGCAGTCTCCATTTGCAAACATTTGTGATACAAAATGGGTCGTTCTGAAGAGCTCAGTGACTTCAAGCGTGGTACTGTGATAGGATGCCCCCTTTGCAATAAGACGGTTCGTGAAATTTCATCCCTGCTGGATATTCCACGGTCAACTGTAAGTGATATTATTAGAAAGTGGAAGCATTTATGAACAACAGCTACTCGGCCACAAAGCGGAAGACCATGTAAAATCACAGAGCGGGGTCAAAGCTCTGCTGATTCCATAGCGGAAGAGTTCCAAACTTCCACTGGCATAAATGTAAGCACAAAAACTGTGTGGTGGGAGCTTAATGGAATAGGTTTCCATGGCCGAGCAGCTGCATGCAAGCCTCACATTACCAAGACCAATGCCAAGTGTCGATTGGAGTGGTGTAAAGCATTCCAAAACTGGACTGTGAAGCAGTGGAAACGTGTTCTGTGGAGTGACAAATTAAGTTTTTCTGTTTGGCAGTCAGATGGGTTAGACTGGGTTTGGTGGATGCCTGGAGAACATTATCTGCCTGACTGGAGGAGGGATAATGGTACGGGGCTGTTTTTCAGGGTTTGGGCTAGGCCCCTTATCTCCAGTGAAGGGCAATCTTAATGCTTCAGCATACCAAGTCATTTTGAACAATGCTCTGCTTCCAACTTTGTGGCAACAGTTTGGGGAAAGCCCTTTTCTATTCCAATACGACTGTGCCCCAGTGCACAAAGCAAGGACTACAAAGATATGAATTGATGAGTTTGGTAGGAAGAACCTGACTGGCCTGCACAGAGCCCTGGCCTCAACCCCATTGAACACCTTTGGGATGAACTGGAACAGAGATTGTGAACCAGGCCTTCTCGTCCAACATCAATGCCTGACCTCATAAATGCTCTACAGAATGAATGGGCACAAATTCCCACAGAAACACTACAACATCTTGTGGAAAGCCTTCCAAGAAGAGTGGAATCTGTTATCACTGCAAAAGGGGAACCAACTCCATATTAAAGTGTATGTATTTGAATACAATGTCATTACAGTCCCTGTTGGTGTAATGGTCAAGTGTCCGAATACTTTAGTCCATATAGTGTATGTTCGGTGAACAACACAGCTCATCACTCAAAGAACACCATATCTACTGTGAAGCATTGTGGTGGCAGCATCATGCTTTAGGGCTGCTTCTCTTCAGCTGGGACAGAGGCTCTAGTGAAGATAGAGGTCATAATCAATATCTCCAAATGTCAAGATAGTTTGGTAGAAAACTTGCTGACCTCAGCTTCCAACATGATAATAATCCAAAGCACATAACCAAGTCAACCAAGGAATAGCTTAAGAAAAGGAAGACCAAAGTCTTAGAATGGTCCAGTCAGAGAATTGCAAAGTCCATGTGAGAAATGTATTAACGGGTTTTTTTTGTCGTTTTTACGCTGCACATTGCTGGCATAAAGTGAAACCAGACAGTCTGACATAATTCATCTTGATTTTAGAATTTACATCACAAACACCTGCAATTTTAATGAGAGCATGTAGACTTTTTATATCCACTATATACACTCTGGTACATCATTTACACATATCACCCTGAAATTATCTGCACATTACCTTGACATATTTTTTATTCAGTCTCATCTGTTCCATTCTATCTCAATAAATGTTTCTGAAATTGATCTTGTTTGCTGTCACCCTGTATGGCATGTGTTCCCTCATCACAGCACTAACATGTCTCCTGAAAAAAACGGAGTACCAATAAAACAAATGTAAAAGTACTCAGTCTCCCACGCCATCAGTTTTTGGCATTGTTTTATAACATACCATCCATATCTTATTAATCATTTTGACCAATTTCTGATATAATATTTGCATTGAGGTAATTTAGGAACTGGAATAATTTTGTGCAAATGGGCATATTTGTTCATCTCGAGCATACATTGGAGCACACCCACACTTCGTTCCCGAAAAAGCACTCTGCTCCTAATTTTCCAGGATTGTGGGTTTGGTTGGGAATCTGCATGATACAAAGAGTAAAAACATCACTTCAAAACCCAGCATAATATCTGTCATGGTGCCTAGGATAATTGGATCCTGATCGGCCAAGTTAGGCGC